>NC_141063.1:5311610-5511610 GCF_041138505.1 Cibotium barometz
ACTGTATATTAAGCCCTTTGCCATTATCCATCTACCTATACTTTGGTTATAGATGATACTTTTGAGAAGGGGATATGTAATCCAAAGCACACTTGTATATATCACCCCTACCTTTTGAGGGAGATGTAGATTGTAGGTTTTTGGAATAGACACTAATTCCTTATTTAGAAGGCTTGTATGATTTTTCTAGCACAGTTCCAGAATATGTAAAAAACAATCCATTTAATTGAAGTAATTTCTTATAAATCAAAGTGATGACTCGTATACATTGAAAGCTTTCTTTCATTACTAATATAAAAAAGAAGTACTTATAATATAAAAAAGATATATGTTGTCTTGCAATCAAAAGTGTTGATGATATAAAAAAGTACATTGTCTTGGATCAAAAGTACTGATAATATAAAAAAGTACATTGTCTTAGATCAAAAGTACATGGGTAATTAAAGTTACATAGGAATGATAATTACTTTATTCTGCAAATCTTTGCAAATAATTATCTTTTCTCCTCTGCAACACCTTTCTTCCATTGTGAAAGAAAGAAAACTTTGATGGCATCTCATGTATGCATTCGTCTATGATATCTTTCCTCAAATGTTGTAGACTGCATAGCTCCCGCACTGAAATGAATGTGAGCAAGGTTGAGTTTGCATCATATACTTCAATATCTACCACGTTGTTGCCCTCTAAACTGGCCGCTTCCTGATCCATTGGAACTAGCTCCCCTTTGAGGTAACGAGACCGTTTGTACCAATATGACGATGAATTTTTGTGTTGCTATCATGTACTTAACATTCACTATCTCTGATGCGATCTAGCAAACAATGGATCTCTTCATGCACTTTCCTATCCCAGCTCTTGTCAAGTAAAGTTGCCAAGAATGTAGAATCTAATTTTTGCAAATGAGCATAGTCTTTGCAATTTTAACCTAACAAACATTGAAAAGCTCCACAAAAATAGTTATTAGCAGGTAGAGCATAATTTTCACTATCCGTGTGGGACTACTCCCTCGTATAGTGATCACTGTGCACGTCTTTGTAAATCTTACTCTTAACAGATTCTATAATGCATGAATCAAGAATTGGCCAATCTATGTGGTTCCAATCTGCTTGGAGAGGCAGCTTTTCCAAGCATCCATGGGTATTGTCTTTGTCTAGCAAATAGTAAAAGTGGTCATTAAAAAAAATACCTACATCTGCAAGGCCTCTTTTACTCCTCCACTCATACTGCAGCAGCTGCCCAATGTGTGTATGTACCACAGTCATGATCCCAATGATGCACTTAATTGGTTGCCACTCTTCATATGATGAGGGATACACATCCGCATACACAAACAATTGAACCTGAGAATGAGAATAATAATTCAATGATTAATGGTATTAATACTGATAACAATAATGAATTGCTTTGAGGTTCAGAGGATTACAATTTATTTTATGTGGTTGCAAGGATGATTGATCCTCTCTGCTAAGTACAATCTCGTTGTGCATGTAGACATGTTGCACAAGAACCTCCTTTATAATTGTCCTTCCGCTCTCTATCTTGAAGTCTTTGATTCTACCCTTCCATGACATTATGAAAATGTTCTTGTTGCTTGTATGTTTTCACCTTCTTGGTTGCATAAGTACCCAGGTTCCCTTGGTTATTTGAACTTGTGTCCATTGGTTCTGTTCATTAACTGTGTTGGAGATAAGTACAAAAAACACTAATGATCTAGGTCTCTTTGGCCTTTGAAGTGTTTCGTCAATGTCCTCTGATGCAAGGTATGACCGACATGATATGAACCGATGGTTTATAGCCATTGTTTAAAAAATATAACAGAATTGAAAGATTAGAGTAGAAGGATGAAGGAAAGCAGTGTGCATAGCTAGGAGAATGAAGAGAGCAAAACGAGAAGAAGAATACATATGAAGGTAGTTCACTTTAAAATTTCCCTCCTTGATAAGAAAAGACAAGATATCGAGGATGAAAAATTCTCCATCTGTACTTGGGCAGGCGTCTTCAATGCATTTTTGTCAGATTCTCCAAAAAGTTATTTATTTAAGATGAATATGATTGTTTTTGGAATATACATTAAAAAATTTTAAGATTTTTTAAATAAATATAGCTAATTTTCAACGTTACATTGCCTGCTTGCTCATTGGTTGGCGGCTATTTTCTCTCTCTTCTAAAAGGCCCTCCAAATGACCTTCGAAATGTTCTAATGATCCATGAAAATCTTAAGAAACTCAGCCAAGTCATCTCGAAAATATTCATCCATGAATCGTTGGTATGTGGCTGGTGCATTACATAACCCAAATGGCATGACATGATATGCATCCAAAGGTGGTAGTAAAGGTGGTTTTTAGTTTATCCTCATTGGCTATAGCTATTTGATTATACCCAAAAAAACAATCCATGAATGAATAGATCTCCCTCCTAGCTAAGAAATCAAGAATTTGATCTATAAAAGGATGGGGATATTAGTCTTTCATAGTACCCTTATTCAATTGTTTATAGTCTACACAAATGCGTAATTTCTTATTTTTCTTAGGCACAACCACTATAGGGGAGACCCACTAAGTGTTATCTACTGGAAAGATAAACCTTGCTGATAATAATTTTTTTAGCTCATTGTACACCCCAAATCGATAATGAGGCAAGCATCTTTGTGTTTGTCTCACAAGTTGGACATTTGGCTTTAAAGGTATACGGTGGACAACCAACTCGGGTGGAATCCCCCTTAACCCAAAATAGTCCCAAGATAAAATTTCTTGATACCTCTTACAAAGCTCAATTTTACCCTCTTGTAGACTAGGTTCTATGGATGCACTCACAATGATTGTTTTGTCATGACTTTTAATGGGAACCTTAATGGTGTCAACATCTACCAATACTAATCTCCGTGTGATTAGGGTAGATATAGTGTAAACATCAAAGGAATTGGAAGAATCCTCACTACCATCATCACTTGCTAAATCATATGAACCTTCTCTATTTGCTCAATGTCACCCACCAGAACCATGTCTAGTATGCCAAAAAAAAAGCACCATCATGGGCTTGATAATGTGAGATTTCCAAATATTATTCACTTGGTTATAAACTATGTATTAAATCTTCTCTATTTGCTCAATGTCACCCACCAGAACCATGTCTAGTATGCCAAAAAAAAAGCACCATCATGGGCTTGATAATGTGAGATTTCCAAATACTATTCCTTTGGTTATAAACTATGTATTAAATATAAAAATAATTTTCAACCAAGTACACTTCTAACATTTTTTAAATGCTTAAAAAAAGTGTTACCATGTTCTAAGTAAAATCAAGATTTGTGTAAGATTCTGTTATAAATTCCTCATTTCTTTCCAGTTTTTGTGATCACTCTTTTTTCAAACTTTTTTAATCAAATAAATTATTAAGCAGTAAACAAAATATCTAGAGTTTTCCAAACATTGGCTTTACACATTCAAGGCACAGTCCTCATCTTCCTTTCATCGCTTTTGTTCCCCCCCCCCATTCAAGCATCCTTTCATTCAATTATTTTCCATAAACAATATTTAACAATTGATATACCTATTTTACATTTATTTTACCAAGTTGTCCATGATACCCCCTTCCAAAAAAAACCCACCCCTCTTACTTTCTCTGCTCCTAGTTCAATCTTCAAATTTTACCACCGTGCGTAATCCAATACTTCCTTAAGTTTACTTATTTTTTCTTTAGCTATATTAGGTTTTAGTTTTCATGCAAATGAAATAGACACATAAACCAATTCTTCAAAGGGTCTATAAAGTACAAACATGAACTCTTTTCAAGAGAATATATATGAAGAACATGCTCTCAATCTTGGGGATTACAAAACTTTAGTTTTCTCCATGTAGAATAGATATGGACACTTTACTTTAATTGCACCTTTGGGCACATTAAACCAATGAAAATTCAAGGCCCACCAACCTGCAAACACCTTCTAAGTAGGAATGAACAATCCATCTATCATCCAGAGGCTTGTGATGAGAGTCTTTGACTAGTAAACCAACCTCCCTAAGTGGGTTTTTAAAAGTCTAACCCTTATCCCTTCAAGATATAAAGAGTTATCATGTACAAAAAACAAATTAAGCCAACTCATGAGACCAGTATCTTTGAGTTACAACAACAACAATGTGATCAAAGCCTCCCCAAAAAGGTAAAAAAACTATCAGAAGACCAATTATTGGTAAGATCTACCAATTGAATACCTATTGATGAGTATTATATTTACACTTAACCTTCAAGGGACATAATTCAATCCTTTGTATATAGGAGGCCCTAACGTAAACCTCATTTTTGGAGCACCACAGTGAGTCCACAAGGTAGATGAATCTAATGACACAAAACATTAATTGCATTCGAGAGGACTAAGTCTTTCCCCAACAACCAGTGAGTCTAAGTTCTCTAAATCCCATATACCAATTAAGTCCATAAGCATCCCTAGAAGAGGTGCCAAGTATCTACCCAGTTAGGTCCAAGATCTGTAAAGTCCATCTACACATCTAAGCACCCACCAACCTGCAAACACCTTCCAAGGAGGAATGGATAGTCCATCTATCATCCGGAGGCTTATCCATTCCTCCCTGAGTGGGTTTCTAAAAGTCTAACCCTTCTCCCTTCAAGATATAAAGAGTGTCCCTCCACAATAAGCCAACTCATGAGACCAGTATCCTCTACTTATAGCAACAATGAGATCAAAGCCTCCCCAAAATAGTAAAAAACTATTAGAAGACTAATTATTAGTATGATTTACCAGTTAAATACCTATTGATGAGTATTATATTTACACTTAACCTTCAATTGACATAACTCGATCCTCTATATATAGGAACCTCCAAAGTAAACCTCGTTTTTGGAGCACCAAAGTTCCCATAGATAGATGAATCTAATGACACAAAAAATTAGAGCAAGAGGACTAAGTCTTACCCCAACAATGAGTGAATCCAAGATTTGTAAGGTCCATCTACCCAGTTAAGTCCATAAGCATCCCCAAAAGAGGTGCCAAACAAGAATCTACCTAGTTACGTCCATAAGCACATCCCCAAAGTGGTGCCACGCATCTACCCAGTTAAGTCCAAGACCTATAAAGCCACATTTACCAAGTTAAGTCCATAAGCACATCCCCAAAAGACGTGCCAAGTATCTACCCAGTCAAGTCCAAGACCTATAAAATCCATCTACCCAGTTGAGTCCATAAGAGCATATCCCTAGAAGAGGTGCCAAAGAATCTACCAAATTAAGTCCAAGATCTATAAAGTCCATCTACCCAACTAAGTTCATAATAAGCATCTAATTGCTTGGGCATAGCCAAAAGAGGTTCCAACCATCCTCAAGTCTAGTCATGTATCTCAGGCACTTCCTACACCCCAAGTTCCTTTGGAAACAAACCTACCAAACTCAAAGGCAACTATGGTGTTAGCATATGTACCTATAAGTCAAGGATACCCAGTCCACTAAACTCCTTTATAGTGCAAATAAATCCATTCAGAGGGTCTCCTATGTAATGTATTTCTCTCCAAAAAGGCCTTAATGGGTACAAGGTCTAGGACCATGGTCATGGGCAAGGGGCTCATGGGCTATCATTTGTACCCTTTTATGATCTTTTGACATTATCTCTTTTGAACATTTTATACCTCTTGGTATATTCTTGGAGCCTTTGGCTACCATAGGCTTATAGAAAGCTATTTCTATCCTCTTGGTTGGTGAGAGGTTAGCTCACTTTGGCAGCATGGCTCTTTGTATGAGATTATCTCCTTAATCTTACATTAATCCATAGTGATTTTCTCATATTTCAGCTTTAGTATCACTCCATTATATTTGGTTTCCAAGCTCTTGGATTAGATCTTAATGTTTTGGATAAGAAAAAGATTAATATTTAATCTATTTTTGGATTATTACTTTTACATAATTTTTAAATTTTTCTTGTGATTATGTTTTGAGTGGATTAGCAATGGGATTAATGGTAATCATTTTTGGATATATGCTAATCACATATTTTAAAAAGCCTAATTCTTGCATAGATTTGAGAGAATGTTGATTTTCTTGATTTTTGAATTAAGGTTTTAGAGTGATTTTCTTGGAATTTTCTCCCTAAATCCTCTTGATTAGTGCTCCTTTCACCAAATCTAATCATAAACCTTAGTTTCATTCTATATTTGCCTAGTTTTGGGGAATCTTGGCAGGTTTGGAGAATATTGAAGATTGATGTATAGATTTTAGTGCATTTCTTTATCAAGAATTGTTGTAGATTAAAGATCCTATGCATATTATAGTTCTTTTATATATTTGAGCAGTTTACTATGCAGTTTGCATTTTAGTTGCAGTTCTATGCATAGCTTATTGAGCAAAACCAAATTTCAAGAATCTTGATGCAGAATTGTAAAGTTTACAAGATTAAGCACAGAAATCAATGATCCATGCTAATCAATGTGATTAGTGTGGGTGAAGTTTAATCTATGCTAATCAATGTGATGAGTGTGGGTGAATTTTAATCTATGCTAATCAATGTGATCAGTGTGGGTGAAGTTTAATCTCTTGTCAACCAAGAAACATTGAATAGAGGTACACACTTGCAGAAAGATAAACCGTAACAATTGTAGTTGCAAAATTACAACCCTATTGGGATTCGAACCTAACCCTCTAGTGTAACTAGTGCACAACCACACTTGTCAGGATTCTTTAACCTATATGATGAAACCCTATGAGTATGGCTTAAAAACAAGGACTTAAAAACACTCATATGCTCTACCTATATGATGAAACCCTATGGGTATGGCTTAAAAACAAGGACTTCCCAACACTCATATGCTCTACCAATAAAGAGTAGAAACTTCTCAACACTCATTCGCATTACCCAAGAGCTGAGAATTCTTCCCTTTTGATCATGCAATTAGCATGTGCCAAAGAGGCAGCACATAACCTTACAAGTGTGCAACTTAATGGCACGTTTGCAAGGAGCAGCACACCATTGAGTGAAAGGCAAGGCTTGATTACATTTGTGAGATGTCAGACACTAGGCATGCAATTAAGGCCATTAAGTATGCATTGAACAAACCAACACATGCACAGAAACTAAGATAAAATATGCTGTAATCTTTTAAAACTAATGGTGTGCTAGGTAAGGCTTGATTACATTTGTGAGATGTCAGACACTAGGCATGCCATTAAGGCCATTAAGTATACATTAAACAAACCAACACATTAAGATAAAATATGTTGTAATCTTTTAAAACTGCTCTAATTAGAAGTCTCGACTAGGAAAGTTTTCTTGCATGTTAACCGAGTATGGAGAGAGGTAGGAGATGAATGTCCAGCAGACTTAAGTAGATGATGTAAGCAAGGGTGAAGGTGCCATAATGTATGTAGCAATCATCTGGGGCAGCCTTCACATATGATAATCATAGTAAGTCTCTGAGCAGCGATCTTGATCTGTATGCACATCCGGATCACTGGCAGCCTACTTTGTTTGGCATCTTCAAAGAGAACGTCTCTCTCGATGATCATGATGGTTGGCCTACTTTGTTTGGCATCATCACAATAGTTAGTACATAATACAAGCAAGGCTAGTGGGAGTGTTACTTTTGAGCATTATAAGCAACACGAATAGTTAGTACATAATACAAGCAGGGCTAGTGGGAGTGTTACTTTTGAGCATTATAAGCGACACGAAGAGCTGCCAACCAACGAACAACAGTGAGTGCATCCATCATTCACGCGCGGTCGACGTCGTCATCTACTACGAATTACAGTTTTGCTCTTCAGTCATCTCGATTTTAAACGTGCGAATTACATAGAATGCCATTGGCACAAAATGAGTTTACAAGCTTAAACATAAAGCTCATGGTAGTGTTGATGCGAGCGATACAAAGCAAGGCTTATTGCAAAGGTTATGCACAGGAAAAAGGCATTGACTATAGTGAGACCTTTGTACCCACATGTCGTATGACTACCATGCGGAGTATCATTGCATTATTAACACATAAAGGTTGGAATGTACGTCGATTGGACATCAAAACTTCTTTTTTGAATGAATATTTTCATGAGGAGTTCTATGTATATCAGCCTCATTTTCTTGTTCTAAAATTTCAGGAATCAAAAGTATATAGATTGAAAAAATCTTTGTATGGTCTTAAGCAGGCTTCCAGATCATGGTATGAGAAGGTACATGCATACTTAGTTGCACAAGGTTTTTGCAAGTCATACTAACAATACCCTCTATATTAAGAGGACTAAAGGTGAATTTTTTGTCATCATGCTATACGTTGATTTAATGTGATGGCATTGTTATGCTTTAGTCACAATACATAGAGGCATTGTTGAAGAGGTTCAATCTTGGAGACTATAAACCTATTACTACACCTATGGAACCTAGGTTGCAACTTAGTCTTAAAGATGTAAGTGATCATTTTGATGCTGGCCTATATATCAAGAAGCTATTGGATGACTTATCTTCTTATGTAACACCAAACTTGACATTCAGTACGGGATCTTAGTATTGAATAGACTTATGCATAACCCAGACACAAAGCATTGGCAGTTTGTCAAACGGGTGTTTCGTTACCTAAAGGGCACTAAGCACTTTGGATTATTTTATCCCAAGGGGGTAAATCACAACTAAATGCATTTACAAACTCACACTAGGCTGGATGTTATGACACACGAGTCTCCACGAGTGTTTTTTGCTTTTTCCTTGGTGATTCATGTATATCATAGCTCAACAAGAAGTAAGCCATTGTGGCCACTTCTAGCTATGAAGTTGAGTATAGGGCAATGATACAGCTATAACTGAGTGTGTTTAGCTCAGATGCCTCTACTGATTTGGATATTGGGGCCACTATTATATTTATTGACAACAGTCAGAGCGTGCTATGGTAGTTGTGGGGTGGAGGAATCTGGTTTTTTATACTTGCACAAAGCACATTGAGGTGCATTATCATTATATTAGGGAGAGATTCTCTGCAAGGGAAATCAACTTGGCTTATGTGCCAACACAAGACAACATGGCATATTTTTTTACAAAGGCTCTTGTGATTTATAGCCATAGTTGGTAGTGATGTGTGAACACACTAAGACTATTCGGGCACTTTTTCCCTCTTTAGGAGGTTTTTTCCCCCATGCCAGTATACACCCATCTAAGGGTGTACTTATCATCTTTGTACAATACACATTCATTATCTATCATTGTAAGTACACCCATCTTGGGGTGTACTTATCATCTTTGTACAACACACATTCATTATCTATCATCTTAAAGTGTTCTCCCTTAAGGTTCTCCACTGTGGTAACCCTGTTTCCAATAGGCTTTACCTCTTTTTAGAGTTGGTCTTCTACATGCCTTCCCTTACCCTTTAAAAAAAACACAAGGGGTAGAAACTACTAAGAAAGCAGTTAGACAAACATTATAATGCTTTTATTATCGTGGAAATGGATCCACCATATAAGGTGGTAGACTACCCTACTTGGAGTACTTCGACACTCATAATTCACGACACCTTACAACCTCATAACCTCTATGTGAATGATGTGCCATCACATGTTCATAGACTATCTAAGAGAGCTGCTATATTATAAGACTTATTTCAAGCTGACTCATAATACTCAACACTCAATATCTTAAGTGTAAATTATGGTTATTGTGGCTGAGTGTGGTTATTGTTATGCCCTATTGTGGTTATTGCAAATGAATAATATTGTGGCTATTGTGGCTGAGTTTATTGAGTGAGCTATTGTGGTTATTATTATGCCTATTGTTGTGGTTATTATGGGGCTAAAATTTTTAAGTGAGCTATTATTGTAAGTTAATAATATTATCCACCTTAGTCTTAAGGTACTCGATGATGTTGTGGGATGAGTTTTTTAAGTGAGTTGTTTTGCTGAAACTTATCCTCTTTAGTCTTAAGGTACTCGTACTCGGTGATTGTTACTTCTTTATTACCAAGTTGTTTTATTGTCTTTGCTATTGTTTTGCCTATTGTAAGTGAGTTTGTTGAGTGAACTGTTGTTTGAACTTAATAATATTATCTTATTTAGTCTTAAGGCACTCAGTGATGGTCACTTACCTTATAACTCTTTAGTCTTAAGGCACAAAGTGATGGTCACTTCCCTTGTAAATTCTCGTATCTTGGACTTTTGCATACTTTCTTTTAGCTTTCTTGGCCTTCTTTATAGATGCTTACATTTCTAGCTCTTCTTTTGATAGCTCACCTTGAGATTTTATTGCATCTACATTTGCTTTTCTACATATGTTCTCGCAAGTGTCTTACCACATGCTGTTGTATAATGAAGTAACAACTTCATTAGTTGGATTTAGGGATCAAGGTCATGGGCTCAAGTATAAAAAGGGGCTCATGGGCTCAAGTATAAAAAGGGGCTCATGGGCCATTATATTATCTTTTAGACATTCTATCTTTTGATAATCTTGGAGCCTTACCACCTTTGGCTTTCATACATTAGGCCTATCAAAGGCTATTCCATCCTGGTGAGAGGTTAACTCACTTAGGCATCGTAGCTTTGTATGAGATTATCTTCTTAATGCATGTAAGATTTCATGGTGATTTCCCATATCTTACCTTTAGGTTTTGCATTAGTGACTCTTCACTACAATTGGTATCAAAGCTCTTGGCTTTGATCTTAGTAAATTTGACCGCATTTCTGTGAAATGAAAAGGTTCTTGAATTTCTTGAAATTTCTCACATTTTATTGAAAATCTTGATTTGTGCATGAAATATTTCAAACTATCATACTTAGATTAGAGGACATAAAGATCATGGTATTTGGCCAACATTTGAGCTCATTCTGGAGAAAATTACATCAATTTTAGAGCATTTTGAACAACCAGACATATTTTGGGCTAAAAACTTGATTAGGATGGATGGAAGTGTGGACCTACAAATCATGCATTTTCTTCCATCTTCTTATGAATAGCAATTTGGAAGAAATGGAAGGCTTAGGTTTGCCATTAGCTACTATTAGAGCTTGAATTAAGCAATGGGACAGGGCAAACCAAGCTATGGAGTTGTGCAAGGAACTTCTAATTGATGTGTGCAAAGCAAAATCAATGTTAGGAGCTTATCAATGGCCATCACATAGAAATGGCCCTTTCTCAAACCCTAATCACCATACTATGTCATTAGTGACTCTTACAAGCTTTCTTCAATGCTAGTGATGTTATTTAGGGTTTCACATAAAATTAGGGTTTTTGAGGGGTTTATGCACAAAGTGGTTCCATAATCCTCTTCCCTACTCACTCATGTATTTTGTTGGTTCTCAAACCATGGGATTAGGGTTTCTTTACATCTTTCTCCAAATTTAGGGGTTTTTCCAAAATTAGGATTTCCACCATACATTTTTGGGATCCAAGGTGTTAGTTCTCTTCCCCTATCTCTCCTCTACAATCCCATATCATTGATTTGTAATAATGAATATTTTTTGGGTTTCTTGGAGAAATAGGGTTTTGGGAATTTCCTTCAAGATTAGGATTTATGTGGGATTTGTTGAGTTTTCAATCCATAATCCTTTTTCCCTTGATCTCCTCTACACAACTTGTATTGCTTTATCAATTCGGCCAAGAGAATTTAGGGTTTAGGAAGAAAATAGGATTTAGGGAATAATCTTTACAAACCAAGGGGTTCTCTTCATTTCTTTACATAATTCTTGGATTACCTCAAACCTCTACATGCTCTTGATCATTCCCACACATTTTTCCTATCACCTTTACCCTATACATGTGAAGAGGCCACGCTTGGATTAAAGAAGAGAGAAATCATGCAATCATTATTGGTTTTGTATGCAATCATTGAAGAAGGGAGAAAGCATGCAATCATTGGTGGTTTTTGTATTTGTTATGCCTTGATGGGGCATTGTATTGCTTCTCTATTGGTAAATGACTATTATAAGCTTTAGAGAAATGGATTTTGGTGAAGAAAGGGAACAAAGAGTATAATGCAAGCATGAGTGCATGCTAAAGTTTGTAATGTACACGAGCATGAGTACATGCTTTGAATTGTAAGCCCTCAAACGCTCTACTATCTTTACATTGCTAGATTATCAATCTAATTATGTAAAGTTCATTCCAAACAAGCACTAGAATCTAGCATGTTGAGAGGGTACCCTTGGAATTGGTGCAGAGGCCAAGGAGGAGCATGCCATGAACTCTCCTTGCCATGAGTGCTTTTGAAAAAGTAGTAAGGAGGGGGATTAGGTACATTGGTGTGAAGATTTAGCCTCAACCCTTGCCATTGGATTTTAAACATTGGTAAGGGGGTGAGAAGGCTTGGCTAGGAGATCGGCAAGCAAAAGCTTATCATCAACACTCTACTCAAATCAAATCAGAACAAGCAAAAACTCATCATCGACACTCTACTCAAATCAAATCAGTAAGCAAAAGCTCATCATTGACACTCTACTCAAATCAAATTGGCATTGGATTTTTGCAAACAAGGGACAATGTATTGACTATGCATGTACCAACAATGAATGGGGATTATGTATTGATTATGCATGTACCAACAATGAATGGGGATTATGTAATCCAAAGGCCAATGGTGGAAATTGGCAATGGGATTTGATAGCAATAAGTGTAATTAAGGTGGTAATGGTTTCCTATGCATGTGGTATACATTGTTGATGACCTTTAGACACTTTTAGCCACTCTTTGTCTAAATACAAAAACCCTAATTCAGTCCCAACCTTTATGGACTAATCATAAAACCACCATTGTAGCCATATTCCTCATCAAGATAGCTTTCCAAAGAGCCCTAGGTTTCCCAATTCCAACACTCCTACCTCATCTTATCTTAATTTTTTCCAAAACACTCCTATTATGGCCACCAAGCTAAAGGGTAGGCTAAGGAAGTTTCCCATTGCAATGGAGGACATGGAAGAAGAAGAGTTGATTGAGCATGGCAACATGGACACTCGTCCCAGCTTAGACTAGATTCAAACTTGCAAAGAGTAAAGCTCTTGAATGATGTGAAAACCATCAACAAGCTCAAAATATGTTCACTTGAGCTGGTTATTTCCTTTAGATTGCTATGTCTATTTTTTTGGATCTTGTGAAGAACTAAAGAAAACTAAAATCACCTATGCTTGCAAAAGTCCAATTGATGGGGCTGGATGACACATTTCTTGGGTGATCAATGGACTACAAAGAAAACTTGTCATGATGATACAATTGAGTACAAAGTCACAAAGTCAAATGTCACTTTTAAGTGAGAGTTGCAATGAATATAATTGGAATGAATGTGACCACTAAAAATATGGTTTTACTAATGTTGTTATTTGTTGTTGTGACTTCATCCCATGTAGTGATTCCTCTAATGACTAAGCCATTATAGATCGCTTCATTTGTTAAGTCCACGGAGGAGGGTGGGAGAGTGAAAGAGAGGGAGGGAGAGAGAAATGAGGGAGAGAGAGGGGGGGAGGATGCCGCACCCAAAAGCTCCACTCGCCCCTGCCCACTGCCGCTACACTCCAAAGGAAGCTTGACCCTCCTCACAACTTAATCTCACACTCACTCTCTCGCATCATGCAAGCAAGCAAGCACACATAGAACTCACACAAGAAATCAAGCAATAGCATAAGATAGTAGATAGAGAAGAAGAGCACTCTATTGAATTAGCATAAAAGAATGAGTGATGAGAGTTACATTTTAGGTTTTGTAGGTGACCTCTAGGGTTCACACTCTCGGGTCCTCGAGCTTATTTGCCACTCTAAATAGCATTGAATTGAAGAAAGATGATCAAGAGATCATAATTTTCAATTAGTTTGTATAGAATCTTCTCCCTAGTTTTGGCATAATGTGTTGTTTTAAACATACGAGATTTTTTTTTCTAAGGATCACCTCTTTAGTTGATCATTGAGGACGATGATCTTAGTTAATCAATAGGGCCATTCAGTGGGATGCACACACACGCCTACTCTACTGGCACACCGTGGATGAGGCCTATCGCCATCTCATCGTAGAGGCCGACACTACGTATATCCACATCAACATCCTTATCATCCTTGTACCATAGAATTTGGAAACAACTGCAAAACTGATGCACACCAACAAGTGCAATCTCTTTTACACGCTACATGTGGCCTACCCCCAAGACATTTCAAGGAGGAATACAAGGAGGCCCTTGAGTTTATCAATCCATGAATCCAGCACTCAAGGTCAAGGAAGAGGAAGAGTAAATGGCAGGGACACTGCCAAGGACAAAGATGATAATGATGCATCCAATATAGCAAAGACATGTCCAAAGAAAGCTCCTAATAACAGGATCAACAAGTGTCCGAAGAAGGTTCCCCAATAGGATCAATTGGGTAAGGTGGCCTTGGCAAAGCTTCCCAATGCATCCAAGAGGCCCCTCTTCAGTTGCACATGCTTCAAGAACTTTTGCCAAAGGCAAGGAGAAAGAACATGCCTTGACACTCTTCCCCATGGACCAATCCTCTACATCATCTTTCCCTCTCCTCTTCTTCACCTCACTGCCTCCTACCACTCCTCTTGGGATTTCCCCACCTGCATCTCTAGCCCCTCTATCACCCCCCATGTCCCAAGCTGCCCCCATCGACCTCTCTCGAGGATGTTCTCAATGGACTCACCAACCTCACAAGCTGACCACCCCTCTATCACCACCCTCATCTCCCAAGCTACCCCCACCATCGACCTCTCTCAGGGATGTTCTCAAACTCACCAACCTTGCAAGCTACCCACCCCTCTCTCCCACCACAAGCCTTAGAAGAAGGCGAGATCCAAGAACCCCCCATTAGAGAACAACAAAATGCACCCCTTGACCACCCACTCAATTGGCATAAGCCTCTTGACAAGATTGATGTTGCTAGAGCCCTTAGAATACTAGACTAGCAGTAATGCTCGGACCCTACCCCCCCAACACCAACAGAATCATTGATTGCCTTAACACATGCCTTATCAAGTTTCATTTGAAACAGAAGTTCAATTAGTGGTCCAAATCACATCGCAAGAAGGATTGAGGGGGATATACATGACTACAAGCCAAAGTAGCCCCAATAATGCATGACCTCATGGAAGCAACCTATGTGGTTAGTGACCTTACCTTCCGTAAGATTCCTCGCTCCAGCGTTTGAGATGTAAAGGTGTAAGAACCTTCCCTTTAGTCTCTGTAATCATCCCCTAATTCAGAATGCAAGAAAACATTGTTTTTCCTTGTTTTTGGCCTAGAGAGAGAAAATGTTCTAGAGAGAGATAATACAAATTTGAGATATTTTTAGATACAAAGTTTCTCCTAATATCTAAGATAAATTCCCTTAAAATAGAAGTTCAAAAAGAATTTTCCAATGTGCATTAGAAATTAACTGAATATGTGTATTGGAGACCTTAGCCTAAGGGTCCACATTTTCAAAAAACTTTGATTAAGGTCCAAATAAGGTTCTAAAGGGCCAATAGGATTAATACAAGTGTTGGGATGAGAAAAATACAAAGAATAAAAGAAAACCCCCCGAAATGAGTAAATGTTCACATAAGATGAAGAGTTGACCAAGTACTGGGTTTATTAGTTAAAAATGGGATATTTTGGTAAAATAATGAAATTTTTACACCTCAATAGGGCTCATGAAGTAGGAGCCTTTTTCTAATCATTACTTAAAATTTATTAATTAATATAAATGAGATATTTTTATCTCTCCTCTCTCCTCCTGCAAACTGAATCAAAAAGGGAGCTAAACTAGTCCAAATCTTGTCCAAATTGGGTCAACCTGAAGTTGAAAACCTCTAGAACCCAATTGGACTTGGTTAGTGGCCTCCCTTACCTATAAATAGACCCTCATTCCTTTGTATTTTCATCTTTGAGTAATTACATGCTAGTATTATCTTCATTTTAGTGTAATTATATTATCCCTCTATTTTGCCTCTACTTTTGGAAGCTTTGGACCTTCACAATTCTCCATCCTCTCTTAGAGATTACCCTCCCCAATTTGGTGGCCAAAGCTTTCTTTGTGGGCTTCACTTCTTTCTTTAAAGAATCAAGCCAAAATCAAAGGTAAGCCTTAATCCAATGGTTTTTCTATCTTTCTCAAAAGCCTTAATCCAATGGTTTTTCTATCTTTCTCAATGGTTATCTCCTTCCCAAGCTCTCTAATGCTTGGGAAGCTTTTAATTAAATGTTTTTTTTCTTGAAATCAAGCTTTCTAATGATTCATAATGTTTAAATGGTGTAATACTAATCTTTATGCTTAATTATTATGTTTTTATTAGTAAATCTCTCTTTTTGGAAAGATTAATCATCTTTATGGTTAGACCCTTATTATTAATGATAAACTCATTATCTTAAACAAAACTCTAGGCTTGACAAGCTAGAGAAAAAGATTAGGTATTTTTATATAAAAATGATGATTAAGTTCTTTAAGCTTGTTTATGATTGAGAAAAATCATATTAATTCATTTTAAGTTGAAAGAGGGTTATGCTAACATTCTTGAAAATGAGGAATGGATATATAAGAATAACCAAGAGATTTAATCATAATTATGCTTATAATTATGATTATAGTTATGTTATGTATGCATAAATAAATTTTAGTTTAAAAAGGAGTTCTTATCATATTTCAATTATGAATATTCATTTAAAGTTAGAAAATTGAACATCCTCAGAAGTTGCAGCAGCAAAGCTATGGTAAAATTTTCTAGAAAAAAGATAAATCTTATTTTTATGCATAAATCTAATAAAGCAAAAAGAGGAATTCCCATCATGTTCTAGGCATATGCTAAAAGAATGATTTTTGTTAAATTTATGAAAAATACTTTTATAGTAATTATGCATAATTGATTAAATAGAGAAAAGAGAATTTTTTGTTATATTTATCTTTATATATGTACATACATAAATAAATTTTATGCTAAAAGTGGAGTTTTGAGCATTATTAAATATTTATGCTAAAAGTGGAGTTTTAAGCATTATTAAAGAGTTAAAAAATAAAGAAGGTTATGCACAAATTTTATAGAATCATTCAATCTATGAGAATTATGAAAATGATTCATTTAGATAAATGGATTAGTGTTTATACTAAAAGAGTAAATATGGGTATAATTGATTTTGTAAATCCCATAAATCTTTTATTCAAAAAGAAGAATATTGAGCATATTTTATTTTGAGAAATTTGAGAAAGAATGTGAATGGATGTAGAAATGATGTGAATGCATATAGGAATGATGAGAATAGATGTGAATGGATGTGAATGGATGTAGGAATGATGTGAATGGATGTGGATTGATGTGGGAATGATGTGAATTGATATAGGAATGATGTGATTGGATGTGAATTGATGTGGGATGATGTGATTGGATGTGAATTGATGTGGGATGATGTGATTGAATGTGAGTTCATGTGAAAATAATGAGATTGAATGTGAGTTGATGTGGGATGATGTGATAGGATGTGAGTTGATGTGGGATGATGTGATTGAATGTGAGTTGATGTGAAAATAATGAGATTGAATGTGAGTTGATGTGGGATGATGTGATTGGATGTGAGTTGATGTGGAAATGATGTGATTGGATGTGAGTTGATGTGGGAATGATGTGATTAGATGTGAGTTGATGTGGAATTGATGTGATTGGATGTGAGTTGATGTAGAAATGATGTGATTGGATATGAGTTGATGTGGGAATGATGTGATGTGACATGGATTGATGCAAAAAAATGTGGGAAGATGAGAAATGATGAGGAATAATGTGAAAGGATGTGAAATGATGAGAAAAGATGACGAATAATGTGAAAGGATGTGGAGTGATGAGGAAAGATAGAATTTTTGTTTGGAACTGTATTTGTATGTGAAACCTGTTTTTTAAAAGATTGTTTTATATCAAGAATGCTGGGGAAGAAATTTGACCATCTTGTGAATGAGGTCGTGCCTTGTTTATTTTCCAATTGAATGTAGATGGGTATGGGACCTCTTCGAGTAAGAGCTGAAGAATAACCCAAAGGTGTAGTTCAACTTCCCATGGATACCTCCACCTTGACCACCTCTTGTCCCACATGAAGAATGGATTCTTTGCACCATGCAGAAGTTCATTAGGATTACAATGTAGTATCAAATCTTGATATGGTTGCAACCATCCATTTTTTTCATCGTTATCCTTTTGGTGGAGTTTCCCAACCCGCACACATTTGATGAAGGTCAATAGGGCATGGCCTTTGACATCAAGGGTCCCACACTTCACTAAATACTCAACTATAAGTGAGTACAATTGATGCAAGGCCGATGTATACTCATTTTTGAAGATGTGTTCAAAATAGCCTTTTGGGCATCCTACAAAGCCTTCCATTGAACCACCCAGTACACGAAGACCCGATTTGACTTCTACTGGAACTTCAGCAGCTTCTACCACTAACCTCCCTAAAGCTTCAATGTTGATTTTGAGGATGGAACCATGATTAGAGAGGGGTTATGTTAACCACATTGGCTACATTACTGCAAAAGTCATGGGGAAACTTCTACAAGTCATATTTTTACACTGTGTAATGCGCTTCATGTAAAATGATTATGAAAAATCTCCAAGCTTATGACTTGTGTAATGTCAAAAGATATTTAAAGACCAAGCTTATGTCTTGTGTAATGTCGATAATATACATTTAGACTAGGAAAGTGGCCGAAACTAACTCATTGGGCCCTCAGGTGTTGTATAAATAAGTCTTGTAATGTAAGACATTTTGACTAATGAGAAAACACATAATCCATTCTCACAATTGAGTTTAAGTCTTCTTGCTCTTGTGATTGAAGTTAGTTGTATGCTTTCTCTTCTTCTTTGTTGCATGCATGCTTAGGGATTGCGTAAGTGAGTAATGGTGTTGATGTATGTTCTCTTCTCCCTCTCTCTTTCTCTTGTCTAGTCTTTCTTGCCCTCACTCACCGTGGCATCAAAGTAGAGATTGAGATTTCCATAGCTCTCTCTCTCTCTCTCTCTCTCTCTCTCTCTCTCTCTCTCTCTCCACCCATTCGCAAAGCTCCTTTGTAGTGCAACAAGGGAGGCAAGGTTAAGGACCCTAGCCCTCCACAAGAGAGAGCTACTCTACCAAGAGTGGCTTAAGCATTCTCCTCTCCTTCTCTCTATCTTACAGGACTCAAGTGTTCTCAATTGGTGAACATTTAATTTTTACTCATTTTTCACATTTTTATTTTATTTATTTTTTATTGTAATATTAATGAAGATTTTCCTCTCTTTGTAGGTGACAGTGCTACGATCCATACTAAATAAAATTTCCCTCTTTCTTTGTTTTTTTTGTAATATATGAAGGTCTTCCTCCCTCTTTGTAGGTGACAATGATATAGTCCATCATTTTTTAGCTAACACCCTGAATCATCATTTTTTAGCTAACACCCTAAATCTTCATTGTCACCTTAGTTGCTCATCTTATTACAATTTAGGACATCATCTTGTCATTGGGGTCATCTTATTTCAATGTTAGGGCTTCATCTCATCTCATTGGCTATTATGTTGCTCTCTTATGTGGGCATGTGATTAGTGCCAAACAAGGGGTAACCTCTCTAACTTTTGCAGGTCTAGAAAAAGGTCACAAAGGTAAGGTGCATGGTGCATAGAAAAATTCTATGGTTAAGGCACATGATTGACGATGATTGATGCATGGAAGATTAATTGTTTGAGTTACATAATGGACATGATTAATGATGCTTGATTATGGAAGAATACATTATTTGGGGTATATAATGAATGCATGGATTCATGACAGAGGCCATGTGGAAAATGTGACCTCAATCAAGTTATTAGGGATTTATGTATGTTAAATCTTAGATAGGTTTTAATAAATAAGTGTTACGTGGTTGTGTAAACTAGCATTGTATTATGTGTAAGCTTAGGGTTTAAATAAAGCAGTTCCAATGTGTATGAACAACCGTAGTGTGTATGAGTTCTTTTGTATGGAAATAGCCTCTTGGAAGGATATTATGTAAGTGATGTATAGCAAAGTGACACTATTAGTGTAAGGAAGCACAAGCTAAGGTCAAAAACATGTAAATAATGGGCCATGAACAAGGCTACTATAAATAGGGCCTTGGGTTTATTGTAGGGATCTTTTTAGTCAGTCAACACTTGAACATCTACATGTACTCATGGCTCCTTTCTTGGAGATGGCGATTCATGGTCTAGGGCTCATGTGGCAAGCTTGATAGCCATCCTCATGGTGAGAGGTTAAATCACTTAGGCCTTATGCACATTCCTTCTTTACTACATGTGCATATGGATTTTCTCTATTTTCTTCATAATCTCATGTATTTCTCATGTGTGCTTGTTTCCCATCAAATGGGTGCTAGAATTGGTCTTTTGTGTGTTTGATTCCTTGATTCTTGGTCTAGATACATTTCAATTGGTATCAAAGCCTTGCTTTTGATCCACTCTCTTGAATTTTCTTGAAAATCTTTTGAGTGTTCTTGATTTTCTTGATCAAGAAGATGGATATGGTGGGCCATGGTTTGATGGGGACCAAATTTTGGGGAAGCCACACCAAAAATTTGAATCTCAAGAGCAAAATTGAGGAAAATCTCACTAATCAAGATTAATGAGACTAATCAAA
Organism: Cibotium barometz; assembly: GCF_041138505.1. Lineage (NCBI taxonomy): Eukaryota > Viridiplantae > Streptophyta > Polypodiopsida > Cyatheales > Cibotiaceae > Cibotium > Cibotium barometz. The sequence goes on from NC_141063.1 coordinate 5,332,163, forward strand.
ATGTTTTTTGTTATCTCCCTTTCTGTGCTTGAGCTTCCATAGCCATAGCTTCCCATTCAAGCTTACTTTGGTTGCCAAACCTTAGGGGAATCATAGAGCAAAGCATGGGCAACATATAGAGGGTGATCTTGTGGAGGGAAATTGCCATTTTGCTGTGCCAAATTCACCCTTTTCCTTGGTGCCTTGGAGCTTCATTAAGCATGTAATGGCCATTATCTACTCACCATGGCTACTAAGGGTGGTTATGGCATAGTTGGAGTGTTTTTTTAGAGCACTATGGAAGCCTTACCTTCACAAATTTGGCTATGAGGGGCTGATTTCTATTGCGTGCATTTTTTTTAGAGAAGATGGACCTCTATAATCACCATTGGATAAGAATAATAATTGATTAAGCAAGTCTTAGGAGTAAGCAAACTTCTAATCTTCTCAATGCTTCAGTTTCTTGCTTCTCTTGCAAATTAGGGAGTTCCATGAAAAATTAGGATTTCACTCAAGTTTTTGTTTCCATAATTAGCATCAAATTTCACTTCTCTATGCTTTCCACCTCCCATACATGTGCTCAATGCTCGATTCCAGCCTTGATTTAGGGTTTCTTTACCTTCTTGAAAGATTTGGGGTTTTCTCTTGAAATTTAGGGTTTCACCATTAAGTTTTGAGATTCATGCTAATGAGTTTCCTATCCATACTCTTCCTACCAATACATTGCACACATCAATTGGATGAGTATTTTGGGGTTTCTTGAAGGATTAGTGTTTTGAGGGCCATAATCTTGATTTGAATGCTTTTCTTCATTAAGCCTTGATCAATCTTGATACCTTGCACTTAATCAAGCCTCTTTCAATCCCATTTCAATTGCATAGCTTCTATTTTGGGATATTTGGGGCTTATTGTGAAGAGTTGTTGACAATATGCTCACATGGGACTTCATATGACTAACACATGCTATCAAGAGAGAATAAATGGTGGTTTGTTGGTTGTGCCTTTGATGTTGGAAGCTACCACTATGCAATGGAAGGAAGCATGAGTACATTCTTGGTTGGTTGTTGACAAGAATTTTTGCATGAGTTCATGCTAAAAACCTTGGTAAGCATGTCTACTTCTACAGAGAAGGCAAGCAACATGTGCAAGAGGCTTTTACGAAGGTTACTCATGAAAATCTTACAAAGAATGCCACATGACCTCTCATGAAGGAAATGAGGCCTACATCTTTCCAAGCCAGTCCCTCACAATTACATGGAAAGCAACATACATCTTGGTTTAAACACTTGGAACTAAACCTTGGAGAACCCAAAAGAGTATCTTCACATTCCAAGGAAAATCAATCCTCTATATTTGAAGAATATAGTTGAACATGATTCGGAGCATATGTCATTCACCAAAAGACAAGTGGAAGCTCATGATAGTTGGTTGGAATTGCCTTCTTTTATTAAGAAGAATTTATTAAGAAGAAGTACCAAGACTTTGCTCAATTTTCTAATTCTTACATGCAATCGCAAAAGAACAAGCCACATCATGCAATCGCAAAAGAACAAGCCACATCATGGGATTCCTTCTTCCAATGCTTTCAAAGGTATACAAGGACAAGGCTTCTCTCAAGCAAGGCCAATCTGAGGCTTTTCATTTTTGAAGACAATGGATGGAAATGCCTATCAAAGGCCTTTATCAATTGAGAGTCAAGACACATGATAATATGCTTTTGAATACATAAGGATTATGGAATATTATGATGGTAATGTTCAAAGTCAAAAGTTTGTGGATGCAACAATAAGATTTAGGTTTTCCTTGACGTATGAACTTATGCATACAAGGTTTTTGAAACCAATGAAAGTGCAAGATTTTCTTGAGTATGTGGTGTCTACTCAAGTCGGTAGTCTATGGTTCAAAAGAGAAGAGCCATTTACACAAATATTGCTTGCATTCGATGGTGAAGAAGTCACTTTCATGGGACTCAAGGATTGGATTCGAAATTGGGATGCTTATTTTTATGCCTTTCCTTGTGACGAGATTGAAAAAGTGAAGAAAGTGACTTCTCATTTCAACGGAAGAGCTAGATTTTGGTGGATGGAAGGAAATGCACAAATATGATTGGGATTGGTCAAATTTGGCATATGATATTGTGCAACACTTTGTGGCCACCTAAGAGCAAAAGTGCTTTAGAGATCAATGCATAGTATTTTCACATGAGGACTCTCTATCTAGTATTTTCACATGAGGACTCTCTATCTAGTTATATGGAGAGATATTGGTACCTTTCCTTTTTCGTCCCTAACAATAAAGCGAAGGAAAGTAAAGAGGGTTTTGTGCAAAGATTAGACAAAGACTTCATCCAAGTATCTCAAAGTATTGTGCAATTTGATGAGGACATTAGTTGATAAGATCATGGTGTTGGTGGGACTTGTCCACATGCATACACAAAGCATCGATTCACAAGGGTAAGTTTGTCGAGCTAAACAAAATAGAAATGAATGAAATAGTGGTACCAACTCTTGGCTACACTTCACACTTGAGAAGGGATGGAATGCTTCAACTCATGTTGATAGATTTGGGTATCAAAATGGATAAAAAAGGTTACCTGCTCACTCAACCTTTTGGTCATTTCTTGGACTATGATTATGTGGGCCTTTGTGAGTTTATTGGGGGAATCCCTAGGGACAATACACTTTGAAAAGCAAGTGATTGTGAAGCCATACACTCAAGTGTAAGAAGTTTTGGACACTATCTCACGTGAGGATTGTGTTCCGACATGTATAGATCTTTTTCCTATGTTGGAAACATTCATGTGTTGATGTAGCAACCTATTGTGAGCCAATTGTGAGCTTTATGATGGCTGGAAAATTTCAGTCCGTTGATAGTTGTGTGGATGAGTGCTTCCTTCACCTTTCTCAAGGACTCTTCACACTTGGCTTCATGATGCATTGATTGATGATTGTTGTTGGCAACAAGCACATGTGGATTGGCATCGAGCTTCTTGGGATGACGCATCTTTTCTTGGAGTTGACTTAGAGTCGTCTTCAAGAAATATTGTTGTGCATGAGACGAATGGAGTCCGTGGAGGTGGATGGTTTTGCTTTGAATACTACACCTTCTATTAATGCATGAATCCATGAATATGATGAATTTGCAAAAGAGATGGATGCCTTTGTTTATGAGAGATTGGACAGTTATGCATCTTCTTTGTATGATGCTCATGGTGTGGACATATGTGATGCTCATGTATCGATTAGTGTTACTCATGCATTATTTAGTGTGGACAGTTGTGCCTTGGATTCACCTATGGATAGTGTTGGTCTTCACAGATTGATCAGTGGTCCATGGACTATATTTGTGAATCCAACTTATGATGCTTTTTTGAGTTCGGATTGGAAGGTTCATGATTGTGAGCTTTATGAGACCACTTCATGTGTGGATGCCTTATTAGAGTCCAGTATTGATGGGGACCGTGCCTATGTTCAATTCGAGAATCACACTTGGGACGTTAGGGAGGATTACACATGTGGTGATGATGATGCATGGGATATTAGCAGGCAGGTCTATGCTCATTGCATAGAGGACGACACCAAGGAAGTGACACCTATGGAGAGTTTATGGGATGATCATGATTACACCTTTGCTTATACGGATATGAGGTGTGTATTTTTAGACCTTGTGGATGCCGACATGAGGTGATGGTTTATGCAGTTAGGGCATTCACTTTTGGGTGTTCTTTGTGCTATTTGGAATGTAATTTTGATGGAGAGAGCACATGACTATCTTCATTATAGATGATGGTCCTTTACATTTCCCATTTGATCTAGGAGGATATATACTTAGCCTCATCTCTGATGATGATTTATGACATTGGCCATTTGATCCAGGTGGGAGATTGTTTAGCTTCATATTCCAGATCAATTTGGTCAATTTTTGACCATTTTTGGGTCAGTTCAGCTTACTTTTTGGATCTAGTTTTGAAATAGAAGAGAGGAGAGATGAAATATCTCATTTAATTGATTTAAAATTGGGGGTAATGATGAGAAAAAGGTGCCTACTTCATGAGGGGAGATCCCCACTCTGAGGTGTCAAAATTTAATTTTTTTAATCTTTTCTTTGGTCCTTAGTCCACTCTTCATCTTATGTTAGCATTTACTCATTTTTGGGGGTTTTTCTTTTATTCTTCAATTTATCTCCTCCCTACATTTGGATTAATCTTATTGGTCCATAAGAACCTTAATCCAAAATTTTTAGAAAATCTGGACCCTTAGGCTAATATCTTTTGTGTAGATTATAATTTATTTCTAATGCACCTTAGGAATTTCTTTTTAAACTTCTATTTTGGGGAAATTTATTTTAATAAGAAAGGATATTTTTCCATCCAAAGATATCTAAAAACTGAATTATCTCTCTCTAGAATATTTTCTCTCTCTAGGCAAAAACAGGTAGAAACAAGATCTTTTATTATTCTGAAAAGGGGATTGATTACAGGGGAAGAAACTGGACATCTTAAGGGGCTGGGGAGGAATCTTACATCCTCTCCCACTTGAAAAACGCGAGATGTCCTCATCTCGCAAATTGGGAATAATCCCACATCAGTTCGGCTTCTTCATCAAAAGAGAATAAAACTTCCATTTGACTAATAATTCTCTCAGAATTTTGTTCCTGAGAACCTTCTCTTGAACATTAAGGATTTCTTTAGGTTGGAGTTTCATCTGTCTCCTTAGGTTGAAGAAGTTAAGAGTTCATCATCATTAAGCACATGATTCGGGCTCGGTACATACTTCTTAAGTAGGCTGACATGAAATACATTATGTACTTTGAGATGAGGAGGCAGAAGAAGTTCATAGGCTAAGTCACCTACTTTCTTTGTAATCAGATATGGCCCACAGTATCTGGGGGATAACTTCTTGTACTTCCCAAGAGATAGAGAACTTCTTTTGGGGCGTACTCAAATGAAGACCATATCTGCTTCTTCAAATTTTTTGTCTGACCTCTTCTTATCTGCATACTGCTTCTGTCTATCCTGGGCAGCTTTTATATCCTTGCGAATTGACTACATCTGCTGCTGCTCCAAGTCATCAAGCATCTGTCTAGACATCTCGACCCTAATTAATGGGTCGGACCAAGTTAATGGTGTTAGGCAGTCTTGTCCATACAGAGCTTTGAAAGGGCTCATCTCGATACTTCGGTGATAAGAAGCATTGTAGGCAAACTTGACTAGGTGCATATAGCTTAGCCACTTCTTGGGTTCCCTGCCACCACAGCATGACCGAAGTATATCTTTGATTACTTGGTTCACCCTTTCTGTTTGACCATCGGTCTCGGGGTGGTAAGCTGTGCTGAGATCCAAGAAAGTTTACTGCTTCGAAGAATGCAGTCCAGAATCTTGACGTGAATTTGGTTTCTCGATCACTTACTATTCTCCTGGGTAGGCCATGCACTCTTAAGATTTCCTTGAGGAACACTCTGGCCACATCCACTGCACTGTAGGTTTCTTTTACTGGAATCAGATGGTGGGCAACTTTGGTTAGTCTATCACAACTACCACGAAGATGGAATTGTAACCTAATTGCATTGAAGGTAGTCCAGTAATAAAATCCATACTGATACATTCCCATTACATCTGGGGATGTCTAATGGATGTAACTTCAGAGGCATTTTTACTCTCTCGACTTTGACTTTCTGACATATCAGGCATTGATGTACATGGTTAAGTACATCCTTTTTTAGTCCAGGCCAAAAGAAGCTTTTCTTTACAGACATGTAGGTCTTGATGAAACTTGGATGTCCTACTATAAAGCTATCATGCGCTTCATTCAGAATTTGACCCTTAGTCCCCTCATCATTGGGAATGCATAGCCTGCTATTATAATACATAATTCCTTCAACCAGGCTGTACCCTTGAACTCGGTTCAACTCTTGAGGAGTTTTGCTTTCCTGCATAAGTAGGGTAGAAATAGGGCCAAAGAATCTATCTTGCATGATCTTCTCTCTTGCTTCAATAATCAATGGATTTGACACCACTGTGATTGCAAAGCAAGGAGGCTTTTTTGCTAAGGGCATCTGCTACCACATTTTCTTTGCCTGGGCAGTACTTGATTTCAAAATCAAATTCCTATAGGGTCTACATCCACCTTCTTTGGTGCATGTTGAGATCCTTCTGAGTGAAGATCCACTTTAAGCTCTGATAATCTATCATCAAAGTGAATCATTGAGCCAGTAGGTAATGTCTCCACAATTTCAAGGCATAGACTACTGAAAGTAGCTCCAGGTCATGGATAGCAAGTCATGGACAGCATAATTTCTCTCATGCATTTTGAGTTTTCGAGATTCATAGGCCACTGCATGACCTTCCTGCATGAGCGCACCTCCCAGGGCAAAACCACTGGCATCAGTTACTACCTCAAAGGGTAGAGAGAAATTTGGCAACTTCAGAACGAGATTGGTTAACAAGGCGGTCTTCAGCTTATCAAAAGCGCTCTGACACCTAGCAGACCATTGAAACGGGGTATTCTTCTTGAGAAGATTAGTCAAGGGGGAAGCTATGAGAGCATACTTAGGTATAAAAATTCTATACCAACAACCAGTTAATCCCAAGAATCCCCTGACTTCTTTCATTGTCTTTGGTTCAGGCTAATCTATGACTGCTTGGACTTTTGTGGAGTCTGTAGAAACTTTTTCTTTGGATACCAGAAAGCCCAAGTATTTAACATGGTTGACAGAGAAAGTGCATTTGCTCTTTTTTGCAAAGAGTTGGTGCTTCCTTAGAATCTCAAGAACTTAACGGACGTGAGCTTCATGGTCAGCTATATTCTTTGAGTAAATCAGAATATCATCAAAGAAAACAAGAACAAAATCATCCAAGTATTCTCTGAGAATGTCTTGCATTAGGCGATTGAATGTAGCTGGGGCATTTGTCAATCCAAACGGCATGACTGTAAATTCATAGTGCCTAAATGCGAGTATTGATGGTTGTCTTTGGATAGCTTGATCATTAATCCTAATCTGGTAATACCGTGATTTGAGATCTATCATTTTGAAGATCTAGGCTCCATTTAGCCTGTCCAGAAGCTCATCAAATCTGGGGATAGGATACTTATTCTTAACTGTCAGCTAATTAAGACCTTTGTAATCCACACAGAGTCTTAACGTTCCATCCTTCTTTTTTTGAAAGAGAACTGGCACTCCCCAAGGTGAAACACTGGGTCTTACAAACCCTTGTTCTAATAGCTGCCTAGGCTGTTCCTTGAGTTCAATGGCTTTAGGGAGGGACTGGCATTTTATACGTGTGCTGGGCTACTGGGTGGATGAGCTTTGGGGGTCAATTCTATCTCATGATCTACTTCCCAAATCGAAGGCATCCCAATAACCTCTGCTGAGAATAAATCATCATCCTCACTTAACCATTCTGGTTCTTTAGCCTTGAACTTTGTGTCTACCATATTCATTTTGACAACATAAATGAGCTGCTTCTTTCTAAGTCCTTTCAGTAACCTAGAAGCTTTTACTAATTGGAGATCTAGGGATCCAAAAATTCCAGTTTCTTGAACTTTGTTCCCGTGAAGGTCACGGAAGGAAATGGTTCCATTATGACAGTGAATGTTGGCTTGATTTTTGTGGAGCCAATCCATTCCAAGGATTCCATCAAAAACTCCCAAAGGTAAGACTCTGAACTAGCAGTTGGTTACATTCCCATCTAGATTAAACTGAATACGATCTATCTCATGGTGAGTGAAAAGAATCTTCCCACTAGCCAATTCAACTTGCATAGGTTTCCCAGATTTCTGTTCTAAGACTAGCTTACGCAAGCATCCTGGGGAAATAAATGAATGAGTACTACTTGAATCAATCAAAAGCTTAAATGGCTTACCCTTATACTCAGTTGGAGTATGGATGACAGAGAATTGACGATTTGGTCCTTGGTTTTCAATTGCGGCATAAATCTGACCTCTTTCCACTTCCACTACTTCTGCTATCGTAATTGCTCTGGCTACTGCAGATTGGGGCGAAACTCTTTCTCTTTGGTTACCCTAGTTTTGGGAGGGAGTTTTGAGATTACTCTGAACAGAGGTAGATGTACAAAGGGGCTGGTCTATGCACTATGGGTCCTTGACTTCCCTATCCTCTTGACATGGCAGGAGTTGGGCAGTCTTTAAGCTGGTGTGACCGAAACCCTGACACCCAAAACACCTGTTCTCACTTCTAAGCTCATCCCTCTGAATCCTTGAAAAAGGTGGGGCTCCTGAGAAAGTGTTCTGGGAAGGGTCTTCCTTCACTTTTGAATCTCCCAGCATCTTGATTCTGATTAGGGCCTTGCTGCCTCTTTGGGGGTGGAAAGTTTGAAGCACTTCTCGGGGTTTGGAACCTTTTAAAGTTTGAGGGTGCAGGCTTTGGCGGGACCTTAACAACAAATGCTTTGGCAAAGTCCTTTGCCATTCTGACAGCTTCTTCCATTGAGACTGGTTTGGCATTTTTCAGTAAAGTATCCAATGGCTCGTTCATCCCTCGAATATCTAGCCATCAGCTACTCTTCATCCAAAAGTGGAGAAGGGCAAATGCCTGATGGTATTCTTCAATTGTCCAGCTATCCTACTTCAATTCTAAGAACTCATTCATTTTGGTTTCCAAGAAGCCTGGAGGACAGAACCTCTTCCTGAGGTAAACTTTAAGATCTGACCAGGTCTGGGTATTTTGGTCGAGATGGTTTGTCTTGCAATGGTTCCTCCATGCGTTCCTAGCCGTTACCATAATTTTCAATCCAGTGAGAGCCATCTTGCTCCTCTCATTATAACCGGTTACATCAAAATACTCTTCCATTGCCTCGATCCATTTTTCCACTGTTTCTCCTAAGTGTTCCCCTTCACCCTTGAAGGGACTAGGTTGGGATAGGTGCAGGGCTTTACGAATGTCTGGATCTAACTCTTCATCATTGGTAAGAGGATCCGGTTGCCTACCACAGCCCCCACGCCTCATGATTCTGACAAAACGAGATTTTTGTCAACTTAACTTTGTCATTAGATTTATGATTATTAAATTTTTGAGATTTATTTCTTAAACAAATAAATATTCCATCATAATTCCTAAAAACAAGATTCACTCTGATAATTTTATTAACCAATATTCACAACCACGAAATCAATTTGGAACCTTTTGCAAAACATCATTTATTATCAAAAGTTTTTGATATATACATAGAGTGTCTCGGCTCCAAAAGTCAGTGCCTCAATCGTGTAAGCATAAAAAGGCGTTACTGCGATGGAGACATGCTATGATATACATGATTCATCACTGATAATGGTGTTGTAATTCTACTCCTAGGAATAAAGCAGCTAAGAAGTCTAAAAATATGGCAAGAATTTCTAAAATTTTGGGGTGAATAATTATAGAGTTGTACATAATGAATAACTCCTAGCCTTATCAAGATCATTGCTAGCGAAATATTTTGCCCGAGTCTCTGTCGTTGATTGGTATTGACATTAATACTTCGCCCTCCAGAGAACCACATATGCTGACGTCGCTCTACTGGATCAGGAAAGTATAGATCCTCAATGTGACGAGCGAGCCTCACTTTGCTTTCTTGGGTTGTAGCATAGTTGATGAGATTTTTGAAGGCAAAGGCGATCATATCCTGACTCTGGGAGAGTCCAAGAATGCTAGACAGATTTGGGGTATCCATCTAAAAATCTAGCTAATTTATGAGTTTTCAATTTATGAAGTTCATTTCAAACATAATCTTAACAAGTGAAACCATTATTTCCCAGATTTACTTTAAAATTTTAGGCAATTTCTGCTTTGTTTTGTAAGTTTACATCAGCGCTCTGATACCAGTTGTGAGACCCCTCTGCCCCCTCCGCACACCGGATTCTCGATTTGTTAGCAGAAGCGGAAGTAGCTTCCTCTTGCGCGAGGCAGGGTTTCCAACTCGGGGCCTCGCCCACGAATGTCCGGACACGAGACTAATCTAGTGGTCATTCTGAAACCGAAACTGGAAAAATTTTCCTTGCTCGGAAAATGGAGACGATTCCACCTTTTTGATTTTCTTAACAAATTTTCTAACAGGGTCAAGAGAACTAAACTATCCTTCACCTGATTAAACCAGATAGAAGGAAAACTATTACAGACTTAACTTCTAGAAATCAACGCTTTTTTCCTAACAAAAATCAGGCACAGCCGTTGATCTAATCATTTGAGAAAGTCTTCAGGTTTTTATTTAACTACTTAAATTCTAAGCGTATTCTTATTATTTCAATTTCATTAATACTCCACTGATTCCAGCCTATCCGGCCCATGGATTCCAATCACTAGAATCGGTAGAACTAGATAATTACTCACCCACCCATAATTGAATGCCTTTCTTAACTTTTGCTTTCGAATACAAATATGTACACACTCCTCTTTAAAACTTTAACTTTTAAAACAATCCATTGACAAAAAATTATTGGTTATAGATGTCATAACTTAAAATTTCCATCCAGTCTTTTGTTTCTTAAAAAAAAACAGTATCACTCTGAACTCTCCGTTGTTAGCTAGTCAGCAAACGAGATCCAGTAAAACAGATTACAATAATCATTTTGTCCATCATACATATCTTCCACCACGATATACGCATGGGTGTCCTAGGCACCGCAAGCCTATGCATCGCTTGGTCAGAACCCTCCAGGATCCTCCTAGGTGTCCTGGCACTTCACTCAGGGACCACTTCCTCAGCCCTCGTCCATCGTATCGGAAGCACACCATTTTAACCATAGCTGGTCAAGACCAGGGCAGGCTTTGCCGTGTGAGTTGTCCTTTGAACACTCCCTGCCAGCTATTGCAAAACCGAACTTCCCTTAGAAAAACATATACCAAATTCTCCCTCCAGCATTCTGGCATAAGACAGTCCTTTAAGAAAACAAGGTTTCTATACAAGTTTTCAGTTTGATTTTCTTTTGAATACAATGAGTATATCTTGAATCAGTATCCCCAAAACTTCTTGAACGGAATTCTGAATTTCATACCAAAATCCCTCGAATCCACAGATCAATTCGAAGGGTCTCAAACTTAGTTTCAGATTTGGCGGGAGTTTTGGGGGTATTTTTCTAAACTGGTCACATCTTCTTTCCTCGAAACTGACGAAAGATGTAAGATCCCTATTCCCACCGAGCAACGGATTCAGGATACTAGTAGCGAAAGTAGCACTTCTCGCACGGGACAGGGGTCCCACACTCGAGCCTCGCCCACGGATATCCGGACAAGAGACTAATCCGTCGGTTTTTCCAAAACCAAACCCGAAAAAACTTCCTTCACCCGGAAAGCACGGGCGATTCCACCAGGATAACTCTTTACTCTAACGTAGTCAAGACCATTACTGATCAAGCTAATCCGCCGACTGCACCTATAAAGATACTCGGTCAGATCAAGGAAGATACTTGCACTTGGATCATTGGGATCAACGCTTTTTTCCCCATTAAGAGGCACAGCCGTTGATTCCTATCCATAGAACAATTACTATCCGGGATTTACTTTATCTATCGTAAACAGAAATTGAGTCTCGATTTACGGATCCATCAGTCCAGCCTAACCCCATCTAGTCCCATGGGTTAGCCAACCGCCCAACCACTGTAGTGATGGGATCCAATTAAGAATTTGGTTAGATTTTGTCCCAAGTACCAAGGAAAAGAGTTCCAAGGCCCCCTAGCCGGAAGTTCATGCAAACATAAAACTAGTCACACCACTTACACACCCAATATGAAATTGCCTTTTTCTTAGCATCAACTAACTTTAAAACAATCCTTTAATGAAACCATTATATCACTGATGACAATCCTCAAAGTCTCTGGTTAAATCCTTATTTCTAGTCATTCATTCATTCATCGGTATACTTATGGCATCATTGGTAACCAGAACGCTCACCACCTGTTCACTCAGGGGCCTTTTCCATAGTTCCTAGCTCATAGTAACCGGCAATATATAATAGAATGGAATCTCCGTGGAAGATCAGCAAGATCAACCCACAGATCCATATAAAAGGGCCATGGACTCATCCATTGAGGACCAGCAAGGTCAATCAACCAGATCCATGCCCGATTTTAGAAAACAATTCTTATTCTTTATTCTCGCAGGTGACCTAGCGCTTCACTCATAGGCCGCTTCCTTGGTCCCTCATCCACCGTACCGGAAGCTCACCATTTAAATCGAACCAAGGTTGGTCAAGACCTCGGTCGACCTTGCTACGCGAGACGTCCTCCATTGACTCTCCGTCTCAGCAGTTGCAACTTTATCAGTTCGGTCTTTATGACCTTAATCCTCAAGACGGTCAAAATGCTTCTCCAGCATTCTTGACATAAAACAGTCATTTACAAACAGTCACAAAATACAGTTTCTATAACGAACTCTCGTCTTTCCACATTATCCACTCTCGGACCACATTACTTATTCCCCCCTTATTCCCTATTCCATTCAATGTGTACTCATTCTCATCCATTCACTCATATAGACTACACATTATTTCACATACACATTCACATTCATTATTCTACATACATATCCATGTTCGTATGTCCTCATCATACATCCAATTTCACATTCATACATACGCATCTACATGCATATATCTATTTTCACATCCTCATTCATACATCCACATTATACATACATCTAATTTCTCATTCATACATACGCATCTACGTGCATACATCTATTTTCACATCCTCATTCATACATCCACATTCACATACATACATCTACATCCGAATCTACATCCATACATCCACATCCACATCTTCATTCACATTCACATCCATACATCCACATCTATATACATACATCCATTTTCACATCCTCATTCATACATCCACATCCACATACATACACCGCTTATCACATCCTATCACTTCCCATACGCATCTTATCACATTTCATATCTTTTTATAGAATACAAGAGAATTCTTATATTTAAATGAAAATGACACTTTTGAATTAAAATGAAAATGAAAATCAAAATGAAAAGTGTCATTTTAAATGAAAATAACACTTTTGAATTAAAATTCCATCTCTTATGCATCTTCCTATGCATAAACTCAATTTGGATGAGAATAACACTTTTGAATTGAAATTCCATTCTTTTATGCATCTTCCTATGCATAAATTCAATTTAGATGAGAATGACACTTTGAATTTTAAAATCAATCTTTTATGCATCTTCTTATGCATAAATTCAATTCGATAGAAATTACACTTTTAAAATAAAAGAATTTCTCTTATGCATCTAAGTTATGCATAAAATCCATTTATGATGAAAATCACACTTTTAGTATAAAAAGAATATCTTTTATGCATACCTCTATACATGAAATCCAATATGATAAAAGTAACACTTTTACAATAAAATAATCAACTTTTATGCATACCTCTATGCATGAAATTCAAATATGATAAAAGTCACACTTTTATAATAAAATAATCAACTTTTATGCATATCTCTATGCATGAAATCCAATATGATAAAAGTCACACTTTTATAATAAAATAATCAACTTTTATGCATACCTCTATGTATGAAATTCAAATATGATAAAAGTCACACTTTTATAATAAAATAATCAACTTTTATGCATACCTCTATGCATGAAATCCAAATATGATAAAAGTCACACTTTTATAATAAAATAATCAATTTTTATGCATACCTCTATGCATGAAATCCAAATATGATAAAAGTCACACTTTTATAATAAAATAATCAATTTTTATGCATACCTTTATGCATGAAATCCAAATATGATAAAAGTAACACTTTTATAATAAAATAATCAACTCTTATGCATACTTCTATGCATGAAATCCAATTGTGATAAAAGTAACACTTTTATAATAAAATAATCAACTTTTATGCATACCTCTATGCATGAAATCCAATTATGCTAAAAGTAACACTTTTATAATAAAATAATCATCTTTTATGCATACATCTATGCATGAAATTCAATTATGCTAAAAGTAACACTTTTATAATAAAATAATCATCTTTTATGCATACCTCTATGCATGAAATTAAATTATGCTAAAAGTAACACTTTTATAATAAAATAATCATCTTTTATGCATACCTCTATGCATGAAATTCAAATATGATAAAAGTAACACTTTTACATTAAAATAATAATCTTTTATGCATACCTCTATGCATGAATTCTAATTATGATAAAAGTAATACTTTTATGTTAAAATAATAATCTTTTATGCATACCTCTATGCATGAAAATCAATTATGCATAATATAAAAATCAATTTCTCTATGATTACAATGAATATCTTCAATTAATCTAGGATGATAATTCCTAGAATATGGTAGGAAGTCCTCTTTTCATGCTTTGAATGAAATTATTTTATGCGTAATTTTTATAAAAATTTTGCCATAGCTCCGCTACTATGACTAATAAATCTCAAATTTTCTAAGGGATAAAGCTTATCATTAAGAAATAATTAGAATGATCCCTAATTGGATCAATAATCCATAATGGATTGAATCATCAATATTCATGAAATACATAAACTAAAAGCATAGAAAAAGCCATTAATTTGGCCTCAAGTATAGATTAATCTTGGATTAAGGAAAAGCTTTATGAAAAGCTTCATTTGGATTGAGAATGGGTCATGAGTATGACCATTACTTGAGTGAGAGAGAGAAATTACATAAAAACCATTTGAATTAAGCATAAATGAAAATTTATGTAATTCTTAACTATCATTAATCAATTTACTTCAATAGCATTCATCAAATTATGTAACTCTTCACTACCATTCATCAATTAACTTCAATAACATTCAAAAACCATTCCAATTAAGCTTCTCAAGCTTGAGAGGGGTTGAGAAGAGAGAAACATTGAGAAATTATAGAAAATGATCAAAATTCACTAATTACCTTACAAATTGCTTGATTCTTTGTTCACGGTAGAGGCCCCCAACCAATCAATTGGTTAAGTATGTTGATGGAGCCACCAATGGGGATTGAAGAAAGAGGGAAGCTCCAAAAACTAGTGAATTATTAATGAATTCACAGTTCTTGGCTTAGGTGGAGTAGAGTAACGATGCATAAACACTATATATTTTTCAACAAGGGGGAGGCTTCTATTTATAGGAAAAATTAAGCTCCTAACCAAACAAACTGATTCTAGAATTTTCCAAATCAGTTTGGTCAATATTTGACCATTTTTAGGTCAGTTAAGCTAACTTTTTGGAACTAGACTTGAATGAGGAGAGAGAAGAGATGAAATATCTCAATTTTTATGAGTTTAAAACTCATTCAAGCATGTGAAATATGCACCTCCTCTAAAGAGCTCCCCTTCCTTACATATGTGTCAAAATGGAATCATTATACTCAAAATATCTCATATTTTTAATATTGCTCATAGTTTTTTACTAATAAACCTTGTACATTTTCAACTCTTCATCTTATGTGAAATATGCACCTCCTTTAAAGAACTCCCCTTCCTTACATATGTGTCAAAATGGAATCATTATACCCAAAATATCTCATATTTTTAATATTGCTCATAGTTTTTTACTAATAAACCTTGTACATTTTCAACTCTTCATCTTATGTGAGCATTTACTCATTTTTGGATACCCAAAATATCTCATATTTTTAATATTGCTCATAGTTTTTTACTAATAAACCTTGTACATTTTCAACTCTTCATCTTATGTGAGCATTTACTCATTTTTTGGGTATCTTCTTTTACAAATTGGATTTATCTCCTCCCTACACATGGATTGATGCTATTGGCCCATAAGAACCTTAATTGGACCATAATCCAAAAATTTCTGAAAATCTAGACCCTTAGGCTAATGTCCTTTATACCCATTTCCAATTAATTCCAATTGCACATTGGAAAGTTCTTTTTGAATTTCTGTTTCAAGGGAACTTATTTTAATAAGATGAGATAATTTTCTATCCAAAAATATTAAAAATCTAAATATTCTCTCTCTAGAATATTTTCTCTCTCTAAGTTAAAACAGTTAGAAACAAGTCTTTTATATTTCTGAAGAGGGATTGATTACAGGGGAAGATGCTGGACATTTTTAGAGGCTGGGGAGGAATCTTACATTCTCTCCCACTTGAAAAATGCGAGATGCCCTCATCTCACAAACTGGGGGTAATTTCGCAAGATGCACAAGTATGAGACTGAGAGAAGATTTTTAATTAAGATTAACCACCAATTAAAAAAGTCTCAAAGAGAGTAAGGGTCAAGACAAGAACAAGATTTAAACTTTATTCATTCTTGGAACATATACACTAAAGATAGAAGAACTCTTTACACTTCCATAAGCCCGTCCATCATATGATCACAAAAGTAGCACTCACAAGCTGCGCACGTATAAGGTAACTCATCTATGGGAATAATTCTGTTGGTTATTGCTGCACCTATCTCAGTGGTATGAGGTGATCTAACAAAAGGACCTCTGAGAGGCAAGCCAAAAACGGGGTAAAGGCATATCTTCTGATGAGGAAGAAAACATGCCAGTAAGAAGACCCGCTCAGAAAACCCAAGATGTCTTAATCTCATGACGCAGTAGTATCGGGGACCCAAACCCAAGGCTTCAATAACCATGGCCAAGTGGACATTGTTACGAAAGTGCTGTTGACCCTAGGGTGTTACCCTAGTTATGTCTTGATAGGTTTGCCATTTGGTCTGAGCTACAGAAGTTCCCAAGTGAGGAAAAAGTGAGCGCTCATACTGTTCTATAAAATCTTTCTTCACAGACTCGCTTGCGTCTTGAAGGTGAGAAATCATCATGGATAAAACTAATTCCTATTGCCAAGCCATGAAGGAGATTAAGAAGAAGGGAGATCGATGGAAGTAAGATTACTGTGAGCGACATGTAAAAGTTACGACTTATATAAAGGAAGGAGTTAGCGTAACTTAGAAGCCAACGGTATCTTATCACTGAAGTTTTACCGTCTTTCCATGATTTGGGTTTGGCACATATTTCTATGGAATATATTAAGAACTTTGAGATGAGGAGGTAAAAGAAGCTTATAGGCTAAGTCACCTACTTTCATTGAATTCAGATATAAGGCTCACAATATCTGGGGGATAACTTCTTATACTTCCCAAGAGATAAAGGAATTCTTTTGGGTCGTACTCGAATGAAAACCAAAACCTTGGTATCCAAAACATCGATTTTCACTTCTGAACTCATTGTTCTGAATCCTTAAAACATGCGTGACTCCTGAGAAGTATTCTAGGGAAAGGGTCTTCCTTTTTTAAATAGAATCTTTCTTTTATTTAGAGAGGGAAAGGGTCTTCCTTTTTTAAACAGAATCTTTCTTTTATTTAGAGAGGGAAAAATTATAAGATCAAAAAGGGATATTCTTACTCCTATATACCTCGAAGGCTGGAGGAGAAATCTTACATTCTACCCCACTTAAAAAGTGCGAGATGTCCTTATCTCGCAAAGTAGAGGACAACTCTTTTTTCTTAAGATCCAATTTATTCTGGGGTTCCTTATATTCTGGTCAACCCAACAGAATACGGGGATAATTATCCTTAAATAGAACTCATCATTACATAACAATTTCATTTTTGACACCTTGGTAAGGAGGGGGGAGACTTTGAGGTAGGCGCCTATTTCACACATGTGGATGAGTTTTTAATTCAAAAAAAATTGTGATATTTTTATCTCTCCTCTCTCTTGGATCAAACCAAATCAAAAGGGAGCCAAACTAGGTTCAAATCTTGTCCAAATTCAGCCAAACTAAACCTAGAAAATTCTAGAACCCAGTTGGACTTGGTTAGAGGCCTCCCTCACCTATAAATAGATCCTTAGTCTTTTGTAAAAAAATCTGTGAACTATACCATGCTAGTATTACCTTAAAATAATGATATTTTCTATTATCCCTTAAAAATCCTCTACATTTTGGAGAGATTGGAGCTTCTCTCTCTCTTCAACCATCCTTGGAGCTTCCTCTCGACACACTAACCAATTGATTGGTTGGGGCTTCTTCTAAGATAGAGAAGCAAGTAAAACCAAGAGGTAAGATGTAATTTCATGGTTTTTCTCTACTATTCTCAATGTTTTCACTTCTCAACCCCTCTCAAGCTTGAGAAGTTTCTAATTAAGTGTTTATAATGCAAATTAAGCTTTTCTTAAGAGTTGTAATGAATAATTAAGAAAAGTTTACATTTATGCTTAATTAGTATGCTTTTATGTTTATCTCTCTCTCTCCCCAAAAGAATGGTCATTCCTATGACTAATTCTCTATTCAAATGATGCTTCTCATTGATAAATTCTCAATTCACAAATCAAACTCTAGGCTTGTGAAGCTAGAGGTTAAGAAAGTGACTTTTTATACTTTTATGCTTTCTAAACTTATGATCATCTTATGATGTAAATCCATAAATTGGATTTAAGTTTAGAAGATAGTTATACTATCATAATTGTATTTCTAAGTTTATTCTTTTTAAAAATATTAAAAATTATCAGTAATAGCAGCGAAGCTATAGTAAAAGTTTTAAGAAATTGATACATAATTCATTCTTATGCATAACGTGAAAAGAGGAATTTCTCCCATATTTTAGGATTAGTCATCCTATGCTAAAAGAATGATTTTCATCACATTTAATGGAAAACTAATTTTTAAGGTTTATACATAATTAAATAATTAAGAAAATAAAAAATTATGGTAATTTTATTTAAATGATAAAAGAAGAATTTCCATGACATTTAGAATTAAATCATTTAAATGGGAAAAGTGGAATTCTTAGCATATTGAATTAATGGATATTTTTATTAAATTTTAAAGAGGAATTTTAGATAAATTTATTTTATGCATGAGAAATATTTAAATGATAAAAGAGGAATCCCCATGACATTTGGAATTCAATCATTTAAATAGTAAAAGTGAAATTCTTGGCATATTGAATTAATGGATATTTTATTAAAGAAAAAAGGAATTTTAGATAAATTTATTTGATGATAAAAGAGGAATTTCCATGACATTTAGAATTTAATCAATTAAATGTAAAAAGAGGAATTCCCATGATATTTGAGATCCAATTAATTAAATGGGAGAAAGATAAATTTTTAGCATAATTCAAATTATGAGTATTTATCAAAAGTGGAATTTTGAGCATTATTGGGAGATATGGGTAGATTTGATTTTTGTAAATCCCATGAATCTTTTACTCAAAAAGAAAAATATTGAATATATTTCACTAAAGAAAATTAAGAAAGAATATGAAAATATTCGTTGAGAAAAAGAACCTTTACCTAGGCCAAGCAATTTGGCAGAAATATTAGAAAAGTCCCATCGGTATCAAAAAATAGAAAATGTTACTAAATGTGAATGGATGTGGATGTGAAAGAAGAGATGAGAATGAGATGTGAGGATATGTGAAAGGATGTGATATAAATGAATGTGGATGTGAACGAAGAGATGAGAATGAGATGTGAGGATATGTGAAAGGATGTGATATAAATGGATGTGGATATGAATGAAGAGATAAGAATGAGATGTGAGAATATGTGAAAGGATGTGATGTAAATCAATGTGGATGTGGATGTGGATGTGATAGGATGTGATGTGATGTAAATGAATGTGGATGTGGATGTGATAGGATGTAATGTGATGTAAATGAATGTGTGTGATGTAAATGGATGTTAATGTGGATGTGATGTGATATAAATGGATGTGGATGTGGATGTGGATGTGGATGTGGATGTGGATGTGGATGTGGATGTGGATGTGAAAGGATGTGATGTGATGTAAATGAATGTGGATGTGGATGTGGGAGGATGTGATGTGATGTAAATGGATGTGGATGTGGATGTGGATGAGATGTGATGTGTTGTAAAGGGATGTGCATGTGAATGTGATGAGATGTGGATGAAATGTGATGTGATGTGAATATATGTGGATGTGAATGTGAATGTATGGATGGATGTGGATAGACATGCATGTGGATGACTGGATGGATGTGGATGAATGAGATAGAATGTGTATGGATGTGATGAGATATGAATGGATATGGATGTGATGTAACGTGGATAGAATGTATGTAATAGGATGGGAATGCAATGAATGTGATGGATGTGAATAAATGCGATGAGATGTGAATGGATGTGAATGCGACGTGACGTAAATAGATGTGATGTGATGTGATATGAATCGGGATAGATGTGAATGGGTGAGATGTGATGTGATGTGAATCATGATAGATGTGAATGGATGAGATGTGATGTGAATGGATGTGATGTGATGTGGATATGGGTAGATGAGAATGGCTGAGATGTGATGAGGATAGATGTGGATAGATGTGATGTGATGTGATGTGAATGGATGTGATGTGATGTGGATATGGGTAGATGAGAATGGATGAGATGTGATAAGGATAGACTCTGGATAGATGTGATGGGATGTAATATAATGTGATTAGATGAGAATGGATGAAGGACGATGGGAATACATATGATTGGATGTGGATTAAGCAAAGTGAATTGATTTAGAAGAATGTGGAATAACGAGAAATGATGTGGAACGATGTGAAAAGATGAGAGCTCGTTAGAAGCTGTATTTAGGACCTGTTTTTAAATGACTGTTTTATGTCAAGAATGCTGGAGAAGCATTTTGACCATCTTGTGAATGAGGTTGTGGAGACCTAAGTGATAAAGTTGCAACGGAGAGTCAATGGAGGACGTCTTGTGTAGCAAGGTCAGTCGAGGTCTTGACCAGCCTCGGTTCGATTTAAATGGTGAGCTCCCGGTATAGTGGATGAGGGACCAAGGGAGTGGCCTACTATGAGTGAAGCGCTAGGTAACTTGCGAAGGATCCTAGAGGGTGCTGACCATACAGTGCTCGGGCTCTAGGTCGCCGAAGATATCCACGCGTGCGTCGAGGAAGAAAATGGAACAATGTGCTAGAGTTATTTTCTAAACTCGGGCATGGATCTGGTTGATCGACCTTGCTGGTCCTCAACAGATCAGTCCATGGCTCTTTTATATGGATCTGTTTGTTGATCTTACTAATCTTCAATGGAGAGTCCATCTGGATTTTCTTATGTGATTATATTGCCGAGTACTATGAGCTAGGAACTATTGAAAAGGCCCCTGAGTGAACAGGTGGTGAGCATTCTAGTTACCAATGATACCATAGGTACACACGTTGTCGTGACGTGTGCGGTACAGCCAGGAAAGTACGAAACTTCTAGCTGTGAGAGTGAATGTCCAATCTAACAAGGAATCTCACGCACAAAATTTCCCAAGGAGTACATGTAGGCATAACAAGGCCTTCAAATTTTCCCAATATACATGTGACCAGTTACATCCTTTACATCCAGTGTCATCAAAACCATTATATCATGATGCTCTTTTTCACCTGAAAACCTGCCTTAATATTCTAACATCTCACAAGCAAAAGATGGCATAACATGCTCATGGCTTTCAGAATCCAATCAAGCAGAAGATAGACCAATTTCTCGTGATTTAAATGTGCTAAGAGGATACCTTTTTCCACAAAACTTCAAGTTCTCAAAAAAAAAACAACCATTAGCTTGTTCACCAAGCTTCTCTCAATTTCAAATCCTTTAAGGATTTTATGGGTCTTACCCTTTTCCCAAGTCCAATAAAGTAAAAAAAAGCTTATCTGAATGGGTGGATTTACACATTGTTTTTCTTTTATTTATGCTTGTCTCGAAAGTCACTTCAACGTTGATTATTCGAAGAAGAAACGCGGGAGCAGCACCGCTTCAATCTTGATTTTTGAAAATGGTTTTTCCCATAGTTATATCATTATGTAGTACTAGATTTACTCTCTAATTCTAACACCTACAAAGCACAAGCAGTTTATGTATTCAAGAAATTAAAAGCTCTGGTAGATTTTGACGCTGTTCCTCAACTCTGCAGATTTTTTTTTTATACTGGTTCGCCGCCGTCGCCTCTGGTCTTTTCTCCTTTTTCCCCGCGGAGAACTCGGCCCCCTTACCACCTTTTGCAGCTATTGATGCGGGAGTTTCCAATGTAAAAGGCTGCGCTCGCGTTTTCTTCCATGCTATCTAGAAAACCCCAAATAAAAGAAATGCATTTCCTTTTCCACGTATGTTGCTAGCCACGTATGCTGCTAGCCTTAGTGCTTTGTTTGTAACCTTAGCATTAAGGTTGCAAGGCATAACCTTAGCGCTAGTCCCACTTTGAATTCTCTGCTTTGGCACAAACACAAGATTCCCAAAGCATTCTCACACCTATGAAAACATGCTTACAAGCCCATGTTTTCTATCTCCATATTAGATATACATAAGATACATGTACCTCTACATGATGATCCATGAAGTCCAAGTGCAGTTTTCTATCTCCACATTTTTCCAACATTCAATGAACTCCTCGGCACTGTGATGTTCATTAAATCTCCATTTCTCTTGACACCTTCATAGTTTATAAATCATCATATCGGCCCATGTGATTTATAGAATCCCCAATTGCTCATTCAAGTATTTCTCCATGCCTTCATAAATGCATTCCTTTGTGCATTGGTATGCCCTCATGCCATCATATATAACTGGATGCTTCTAACTTGCCCATGAGCTCTGAGTTACAGCAAAAACATCATCCTCCATACTCATATACAAAACTCCTAGATCTGGCTCAGCCTCAGCTCGTCTTATTGAACCTCATTTACAATATGAACATATGTACATGGCATCATATAATGACTCGTCATGGCACTTAACCCATGCATCTGGATGTGTATTTGATGGCCTCACATGCACGGTTTCACATCATAGACGTGCCATGGCACGACATCCACCCCCTCTAAACCTGCACATCCTCTGGTATGTGCCAAATCATCATCAAGGTCCACATATAACTGGATGTCGTCTTCATCTTCTGCAGTTCCAGGAAGATTATCCTCTTCCTCTTCAATCATATCCATACTACCACTGTCAAGCTTCTCATCCTGAATCTCTTGTGAATCAAAAGGATCACCATCATGCCTTCTTTTAAATATCTTGATTCTTTTGCCAGCCACAAGATTCTTTACTTCTGTTCCATCAAGCTCACACAGAGTATACGTGGCATTTCCATGCACATGCTTGACAATGTAAGGGCCAAACCATCTTTTTGCAAATTTTCTTTGAACAGTGAATTGGTTGTCAAGGCTACTATCATACATTAGAACCCAATCACCTTCTTCAATAGGTTTTGGCCGGAGTCTGTGTCTACTATCAAATCTTTCTTTATTTTTCAGCCTTGCATCTTTCAAGCGAGCTTTAGCAAGCTCTACATCTTCAGGCCTCCTCTCCAACTGTCTTATTCGCAATGCAAGGAGGTCATCTCTGCTCAATCCTTCCACCCAGGGCAATACATTCCAAGTTAGAATTACTTCTTCAACTGGCATCACTGGCTTCTGACCATACATTAATTCTGCAGGCATATATCCTGTCACTGAGCTATGAGTTGTACGGTCAGCCCACAAGGCATATGGTAGCAGCTTTGGCCACTCTCTCATCCTTTCTCTGCATGCCTTAGCCAAAGCTTTAATGATTGGAGGATGTCCTCGCTCACTTTTCCCATTGCCCTCAGGATTGTAAGCACATGTTAGGGATAGTTTGATACCAATTCTAGAGAAGAATTCCCTTGCTTCTTCAACATCTAGCTCACCCCTATCAGCTGTTATTTTCCCAACACAACCATATCGGCAGATCACATCTTCCAAGAGAAATTTACATACTGTTTCCGTACTCTTTGTTCTAAGAGCACGCCCTTCTACCTGATTTGTCAAATCTTCTCTTGCAAGTGCTATATACCGCATCCGCCAAATTCCCAAAGGCATTGTAACTAGATCCACTACCCATTTGTAGTGCATGGCAGGTGGGTAGGTTGGTTGCAAGCCATCACGATGCCGCACATTTGAGTACATTTGGCATACTATGCATGTTTCCACATATTGGGAAATATCCTTGTACATTCCTCTCCACCAATATTTTTCCTTTGGTAAAGGTGGCCCACACACTTCTATGCCCAGCCCAGAGACTCTCATGGAATTCTTTCACAAGCTTTCCTTGAGTCTCTTTATCACATATGACTCTCTGTGGCATAGCATTCCTCTGTTTAGGATGCTTCCGGAGATACCCATCCTTTAGAAAGTAACCATATGCTTTTCTGTGGATCCTCTTAAATTCTGAGTCAGACCAATTTTCTTGCCTTGTCAGAGTACTCAAATATTGACCAATAAGCAACCAATCTCCTTCATATATTTCCTTAATAAAAGACTCAAGTGCATTTGATAGGCAAATATGATCCCCTTTTGCATATGCTGTAGTATAGAACTTTGTACCCACATCATCAATGTCACTAATCATCTCTTTCTCATCTTCATACCTGGCTCTTGATAGCATATCTGCAACTGGATTATCTTTTCCCGCAATATGCTCAAACTCAGGATTTAGTGACTTGATATAAGCAATCCACCTAAGCATAGCAATATCTGGAGTGGTACAACTTGCTATCATCCCAAGAAGTGGCAAGCAATCAGTTTCCACAAGTACAGATGCCCCAATAAGATATTCTTTTTCACATTTTAGAGCAGTGACTATCCCCCATAATTCTCTCTTGATCTGTGGATACTTTCGTTGCCGAAAGCTTAATACCTTTGCTCCAAATCTAATTACATACCTATGATCATCCTCATCATCTTGCCCTACTGCCCATCCTATCCCAGTAGGACTAGTATCAACTGTAACAATCACAGGCCTGCCACACTCATAATCTGCCTTTCTCAATGTGGGTGATGATTGGAGCAAATATTTCAGCTTCCGCATAGCTTTAATATGTACTGCACTCCACAGAAATTTTTGATTTTTCCTCAAAAGTTGATAAAGAGGATCTGCTACATGTGCATAATGTGGGATCCAAATAACATAAAAGACACATGCTCCAAGAAATCTCCTCAGCTCTGTAACATTAATGCATGTCTCTTTCATTCTTTGTATTGCATCTATTTTGGCTGGACAAGGTCGGCGTCCACTAGTACTACAAAGATGTCCCACTATTAGCACTTCACCAACTCCAAACACTGATTTTTGCCCAGATAAAGTAAGATTCACCTCTTCAAGCCTGGATAGAATCATGTCACAATCCTTTATATGACTTGCCACAAACTTGCGACACCCCTTTGAATCTAAATTCCCATCTTTGTCTTTCTCATCACAGCCCTTTATTGGCACATCATCCAAAAATGGCATAGTTTTTTGTGGTATGAAGTCCCGTAAGACTTTATTCATTCCATTCATCATATGTGCCACTGAGTTAGTGGCTCCCTGTGGTAAGGTACACATCCTTACTAATCCCAAAGGAGTTCTCATTGTGGTCAAGTCCCTGCTTTGCATATCCAGCTGGAACTGATCATATCCCGAATACAGATCACCCATAGAGTATATAGCTTTCCCTGCAAATGCTTCTGCAAACTCATCCACAATTGGACCTGCTCCCACATTCCTGATTGTGACTTTGTTTACAGGTTGCATGTCTTGAATAAAGCGCAATGTCCCATTTTTCTTTGGTACAGTAAACCATCTGTTGGAATATGGGGCACATGAAGGCTCCAAGATTCCCATCCTGATCTTTTCCTTTAGTAATTCCATCAACTTTGGCAAGAGAGCCTTTGGTACTGGAATTGGCCGCAGGTTCCAGGGCACATGTGGAACAGTAAAGATCACCATTGGTGCTGTTACACTTGGATCAACACAGCCTATCTCATGCGGCTGAAAGGCAAAAGCTTTCCCATGTTTTACAAGCATCTCCTCAAAGCATTACCTTTCAACTGGCAACAGAAAATCCTTCTCAACAATCTTCAGCTCTTTTAGAGTTTCTTGAGTAAATTTATGCCCAATTTTCTTCGGATCTCTAAGATTTGGCTACATAGAAGCTTCATCTATCTTCTCCTTGCTTCCCGGTGGCAAGGGCAAGGCAACTGGTTTCACCTTCTTTGCAACCGTTTTGTACTTTGTATCAACATGAGCATCCATCTCACAATTCATGTTTTTACATTCCACCCCCTCAAATTCCTGGATTATATCATACATCTCCACAGATGACACCTTTATCATTTCATTTCCACCCTGTAAGCATGCTCTTCCCATATCAAAAAGCACATCCATAGTATCTATAAATGACACCTCATCAAGCACCCCTGAAATAAACTCATTCTTTCCCAAAAGTCCACACTGCTCAAAACCTTTTTGTTCATTTTGTATATGTTTTTGCATGCCACGCTTCAAATCTTTGCTTTTTACAAAAACCAGTGATCCATAGCTGGAGAATCCCTGAAAATTTGCTGAAAAACTATTTACATTGATTGAGTCCTGCGAGAACTCATTTCCCCTTGTACCATTGGAATCCCGCTTTACAATGGCACCTGGCCAAAATCCCTCATCTCTCTGTAATTCATAAACTCTCTGTTTATCTTTGGGAGTGACTGTGCCCGAAGAGACTCACGATTC
Organism: Cibotium barometz; assembly: GCF_041138505.1. Lineage (NCBI taxonomy): Eukaryota > Viridiplantae > Streptophyta > Polypodiopsida > Cyatheales > Cibotiaceae > Cibotium > Cibotium barometz. The sequence goes on from NC_141063.1 coordinate 5,358,610, forward strand.
CTTTCATGATTAATGCAAACTGTCAAAAATTGAACAGCTTTTTTGCCATCTTTACTCCTTATTCTTGCATATGCTGAACCATCATCCAAAACCTTTGTTTCCATCCTTACAGCTGTAATGTAGGGTTGCCCAAGGATAAGGGGATACGATGACATCTCCTGAACAAAGAAATTCTGATCATCCTTCACATCCCCTATAGTTACCCTTACATTTGGACATGCTGCATAAAGCTCTCCAGATGAATTATTAGCTGCTTTAATCATCCACCCATGATCCACATCCATTGGCCACTTACATTTGTTGTAGAGATTTTTAGCCATAAGATTTATTTCAGACCCAAGATCAATTAGAGCGACATACGGCTCTTCCAAATCACCTATCTTGACAAGGGTTTCAGTGGTTGCTCTTGCCTAATGACTCCTGGAGTAATGACTCTTTGTAAGAACTTCTTTTTCATCATCCTCTTCCACAAAGCGCACTTGTCGTGCCCCATCAGCAGAGTGATTACATTCCACCACATTTTCTCTCTCTTCCTTTTTCTGTACCTGTACACCATGAGTCTTGGAAGTGCTTGCCTCCCCTTGTGATGGAATAGATTCAATTATGGACTGCCTTTTTCTTCGTATAATATCAATTATCTCATCATGAAATTCTTTCTTTGCAATCCCCAAGACTTCCCCTAGTGTGAATTCCACCCTGCTGTTTAGAATTCTCTCTTCAAGCACCTTTTTGAGATCTGTTGCAACTTCAATATCAGATTGAAGCTTGTAGAGTGGACTTTTCCCTTTACCCTTCTCCTTCATTTTTGCTGGCACTTCTTCCATTGAAACATCATGTGGAGGTCTGCTATGCTGTGGAGGCATATGTGATGGCCCAGGATCCTTCTTTTCACTTCCACGTGTAACTCTTTTTGATGGCCCTCCTTCCTCATTTTCCCTTTTTCGCTTCTCCTCTACCTGTGCCTCATTATTTTGGCATTTGGCAATATAGGCATGAATGGATAAAGAATCCACATGCTCCTCCCAGCCAGTCTCAAGACGTATACAATCACCTGCCTCATGCAAAGCTTGCTTTGACACTTTCTTTGACGCAATTAATTCCATTGTTGATGGCCAAAAATCCTCATTCTCATATTCCTCATCATTCTCAAATCCCTGCTTTAATTGACCAACCTTTAATCCATAGGTTGCTGCCTCAACCATAGAAATGGCATGACTAGCAGCCATATCCTCTACCAGCTTTTTCATCCCTCCTTTCCCAAAGTTTGTACTCAATGGAAGACCAGTCTCTGTAAGATGGATTTTCCCATCTTTGAAAAACACAAGTTGATTTTTAAGAGCTTCTTTATAGCTAGTACAGTCCTTCTTTGCATGCTCTGGGTCATCACACCATATGCATCTATATGTAAACCCTTCTTTGGTTTGAGGCCTTTGCATAGAAGCCTGCCCCAATGGTAGACCTTTTTCTTCAATCCTGGACATCTTCAATTTTAAGTCACGCATACCCTTGATAGGCTCATCCATCGGCCCATCTACCTTGGGAATTGTAGCAGCTGGTTTGGGTAGATTCTCAGGGGTAACAGCAGCTATGGGGGGTGCAGAGCCCATCACCATTTTATCCCTCCTCCGCTGCCGCTTTGCTAACATAGTGACTGCATCCTCAACATCATTCCAATCACTCTTTAATCCCTGCTCTGTATCCTTATCCTCAAGGAGGATTTCCAATTTCTCCTGGAGATCTTTCCCAGCTGCTTGTAAGAAGAGCTCTGTCTTTTCTCTGTCCAAAGTTGCACGCTCTATTCTTGACAACTGGGCATAACGCTTCTCAAACTCCCTTAGCAATTCTGTGGCAGAAATTCCCATTTTAGGTTTTGTGACCCATTCCAAGAAAGTTCGTTTGGTCACTCGCTCAGAATCCTCCATGAAGTATTCATCCTTTAAAGCAAGCTTGAACTCTTCCCAATTTCTGCCACCCTGTGCTGTCTGCAATCCTTTTATGCGCTCTCTTATTTTAGGAACGCATACCAGCTCGAAACTTCGAACCATATCCTCCTCAGTCACCCTGTTTAGCTCCATCTCCTTTATATAATTGCGCAGGTACTTTGTAATGTCCTTCCCATCAAATTGATCCACCTTTTTCACAATTGATTGTAATGCCTTGGTTGTGGAAATCTATCCCCTCTCAGCAGCTTGTTGCTGTTGCATGTACATGGTAAACATTTGAAACATCTGCATAACTCCGGGGTCAAAATGAACCCCCTGACCCTCAGAATTCTCAGCCATAGCTTCCCTGTATATTTCACCACACTCTCACCCCAGCAGTTTCACGTCGGGTTCACCAAAGCTGTCGTGACGTGTGCGGTACAGCCAGGAAAGTACGAAACTTCTAGCTGTGAGAGTGAATGTCCAATCTAACAAGGAATCTCACGCACAAAATTTCCCAAGGAGTACATGTAGGCATAACAAGGCCTTCAAATTTTCCCAATATACATGTGACCAGTTACATCCTTTACATCCAGTGTCATCAAAACCATTATATCATGATGCTCTTTTTCACCTGAAAACCTGCCTTAATATTCTAACATCTCACAAGCAAAAGATGGCATAACATGCTCATGGCTTTCAGAATCCAATCAAGCAGAAGATAGACCAATTTCCCGTGATTTAAATGTGCTAAGAGGATACCTTTTTCCACAAAACTTCAAGTTCTCAAAAAAAAACAACCATTAGCTTGTTCACCAAGCTTCTCTCAATTTCAAATCCTTTAAGGATTTTATGGGTCTTACCCTTTTCCCAAGTCCAATAAAGTAAAAAAAAGCTTATCTGAATGGGTGGATTTACACATTGTTTTTCTTTTATTTATGCTTGTCTCGAAAGTCGCTTCAACGTTGATTATTCGAAGAAGAAACGCGGGAGCAGCACCGCTTCAATCTTGATTTTTGAAAATGGTTTTTCCCATAGTTATATCATTATGTAGTACTAGATTTACTCTCTAATTCTAACACCTACAAAGCACAAGCAGTTTATGTATTCAAGAAATTAAAAGCTCTGGTAGATTTTGACGCTGTTCCTCAACTCTGCAGATTTTTTTTTTATATTGGTTCGCCGCCGTCGCCTCTGGTCTTTTCTCCTTTTTCCCCGCGGAGAACTCGGCCCCCTTACCACCTTTTGCAGCTATTGATGCGGGAGTTTCCAATGTAAAAGGCTGCGCTCGCGTTTTCTTCCATGCTATCTAGAAAACCCCAAATAAAAGAAATGCATTTCCTTTTCCACGTATGTTGCTAGCCACGTATGCTGCTAGCCTTAGTGCTTTGTTTGTAACCTTAGCATTAAGGTTGCAAGGCATAACCTTAGCGCTAGTCCCACTTTGAATTCTCTGCTTTGGCACAAACACAAGATTCCCAAAGCATTCTCACACCTATGAAAACATGCTTACAAGCCCATGTTTTCTATCTCCATATTAGATATACATAAGATACATGTACCTCTACATGATGATCCATGAAGTCCAAGTGCAGTTTTCTATCTCCACATTTTCCCAACATTCAATGAACTCCTCGGCACTGTGATGTTCATTAAATCTCCATTTCTCTTGACACCTTCATAGTTTATAAATCATCATATCGGCCCATGTGATTTATAGAATCCCCAATTGCTCATTCAAGTATTTCTCCATGCCTTCATAAATGCATTCCTTTGTGCATTGGTATGCCCTCATGCCATCATATATAACTGGATGCTTCTAACTTGCCCATGAGCTCTGAGTTACAGCAAAAACATCATCCTCCATACTCATATACAAAACTCCTAGATCTGGCTCAGCCTCAGCTCGTCTTATTGAACCTCATTTACAATATGAACATATGTACATGGCATCATATAATGACTCGTCATGGCACTTAACCCATGCATCTGGATGTGTATTTGATGGCCTCACATGCACGGTTTCACATCATAGACGTGCCATGGCACGACAACGTAAGAAAATCCAGATGGACTCTCTGTTGAAGATCAGCAAGATCAACCAACAGATCCATATAAAAGAGCCATGGACTCATCCGTTGAGGACCAGCAAGGTCAATCAACCAGATCCATGCTCGAGTTCAGAAAACAACTCTGACACCTTGTTCCATTTTCTTCCTCACCGCATGCGTGGGTATCTTCAGCGACCCAGAGCACGAGCACTATATGGTCAGCATACTCTAGGATCCTTCGCAACAAGTCACCTAGCGCTTCACTCATAGGCCGCTTCCTTGGTCCCTCATCGACCGTACCGCAAGCTCACCATTTAAATCGAAGCGAGGCTGGTCAAGACCTCTACTGACCTTGCTACATGAGAGGTCCTCCATTGACTCTCCATCAGCTGTTGTAACTTTATCACTTAGGTCCACGACCTCATTCACAAGATGGTCAAAATGCTTCTCCAGCATTCTTGACATAAAACAGTCATTTAAAAACAGGTCATAAAAATACAGTTTCTAACAAACTCTCATCTTTTCACATCGTTCCACATCATTTCTCGTTATTCCACATTCTTCTAAATCAATTCACTTTGCTTAATCCACATCCAATCATATGTATTCCCATCGTCCTTCATCCATTCTCATCTTATCACATTATATTACATCCCATCACATCTATCCTCATCACATTTCATCCATTCTCATCTACCCATATCCACATCACATCACATCCATTCACATCACATCTATCCCGATTCACATCACATCACATCTCACCCATTCACATCTATCCCGATTCATATCACATCACATCACATACATTCACATCTCATCCCATTTATTCACATCCATCACATTCATTGCATTCCCATCCCATTACATACATTCTATCCACATTACATCACATCCATATCCATCCATATCTCATCACATCCATACACATTCTATCTCATTCATCCACATCCATTTAGTCATCCACATGCATGTCTAGACATCCACATCCATCCATACATTCACATTCACATCCACATATATTCACATCACATCACATTTCATCCACATCTCATCACATTCACATCCACAACCCTTTACACCACATCACATCTCATCCACATCCACATCCACATCCATTTACATCACATCAATTTCTTAAAAATTTTGCCATAGCTCCGCTGCTATTACTGATAATTTTTAATATTTTTGAAAAGAATAAACTTAGTAATACAATTACGATAGTATAACTATCTTCTAAACTTAAATCCAATTTATGGATTTAAATCATAAGATTATCATAATTTCAGAAGCATAAAAGTATAAAAAGCCACTTTCTTAACCTCTAGCTTCACAAGCCTAGAGTTTGATTTGTGAATTGAGAATTTATCAATGAGAAGCATCATTTGAATAGAGAATTGGTCATATGAATGACCATTCTTTTGGGGAGAGAGAGATAAACATAAAAGCATCCTAATTAAGCATAAATGTAAACTTTTCTTAATTATTCATTACAACTCTTAAGAAAAGCTTGATTTTCATTATAAACACTCAATTAGAAACTTCTCAAGCTTGAGAGGGGTTGAGAAGTGAAAACATTGAGAATAGTAGAGAAAAACCGTGAAATTACATCTTACCTCTTGGTTTTACTTTCTTCTCTATCTTTAGAAGAAGCCCCCAACCAATCAATTGGTTAGTGTGTCGAGAGGAAGCTCCAAGGATGGTTGAAGAGAGAGAGAAGCTCCAATCTCTCCAAAATGTAGAGGATTTTTAAGGGATAATAGAAAATATCATTATTTTAATGTAATACTGGCATGGTATAGTTCACAGATTTTTTTACAAAAGACTAAGGAACTATTTATAGGTGAGGGAGGCATCTAACCAAGTCCAACTAGGTTCTAGAATTTTCCAAGTTCAGTTTGGCTGAATTTGGACAAGATTTGGACCTAGTTTGGCTCCCTTTTGATTTGGTTTGATCCAAGAGAGAGGAGAGATAAAAATATCACAATTTTTTTGAATTAAAAACTCATCCACATGTGTGAAATAGGTGCCTACCTCAAAGTCTCCCCCCTCCTTACCAAGGTGTCAAAAATGTATCATTATTCCAAAATATCTCATTTTTTTAAGTAATATCTCATAGTTTTTAACTAATAAACCTTGTACTCAGTCAACTCTTCATCTTATGTAAGGTCAACAGTAGCAATCTGTCAGCACAATCCACTAATCTCATAGTGATTTGCTAAAGTCACAATTATCATTCCAGTTACTATCATCATCAGTGGGATTCATCCCATTCATCCTCATTGTGGCTTTGTTAAGCTTATCTTCTTTCAATTAGGATTCAGGAATCATTATCTTTCAATCAGAATCCAAATCAACTCATCAATTCTTAACAGGAATTCTAAATCATATCAACCAGCATTCGAATTCATCATCTGGATAGCATTTTTGCTTATAATTTCAAGGTTTTAGATTTACTCATATATATGGAGTTATATCCATAGTAAATACGGATAGTCACAGTCCTTGGATTTATAAGATAAATACCATCATAAATAGGCCTCAAGCAAGTCAGGGATTCCATACAATTGTGGTACTTCCATCTGAAGACCCAATTACCAATTTATGAATTTTTATTCTGAATATCAATTTGTATGAATTTCATCACACAATTACAATCTTTTACTGGTACTTCCTAAATTTTTGACATTTCTTGCTTCTCGGTTGATCCACTTTAGCCAATTCGCTCTGATACCAGCTGAAAGATCCCTGCCCTCTCCGTGCAACCAATTTGGGGGTGCTAATAGAGGAAGTAGCACTTCTTGTGCAGGGTAGAGCCTCTCAACTGTGGGGCCTCACCCACGAATATCTGGACAAGAGACTAATCCCTCGGTTCTTCCGAAATCGAACCCGGAAAAACTTCCCTCGCCCAGAAAGCACGGGCGATTCCTCCAGGATATTTTTATTCTAACGTAGTCAAGAGCCTTAACTAACCGAACTGATCCGATAGAACCCGTAAGTCACATGGTCAGATCAAGGAAAAAGCTTGCACTTAGATCATAGAGACCAACGCTTTTTTCCTCATTGAGAGGCACAGCCGTTGATTCTTTTCCATAGAACAAGAACCATCCGGGATTTACTTCATCTATCGTACCATAATAGAATTGAGTCTCATTTTAGGGATCCATCAGACCAGCCTAACCCCATCTAGTCCCATGGGTTAGCCAACCGCCCAACCACTATAGTGATAGGATCCATATAGGAATTTGGTTATGTTTTGTCTCGGGTACTAGGGAAAAGAGTTCCGAGGCCCCCTAGGTGGTGCTTCATGCAAACTTCAAGATAGTCACACCACTTACACACCCAATATGAAATTGCCTTTTTCACAAATTCAGCTGTCTTTAAAACAATCTTTTAATAAAACCATAGTATCGTGGATCATAATCCTCCAAAATATCCAGTTGAATTCTAATTTCCAATCATTACTTCATCCGTGTACCTATGGCATCATTGGTAACCAAAACGCTCACCACCTGTTCACTCAGGGGCCTTTTCAATAGTTCCTAGCTCATAGTACCTAGCAATATAATCACATAAGAAAATCTAGATGGACTCTCCGTTGAAGATCAGCAAGATCAACCAACAGATCCATATAAAAGAGCCATGGACTCATCCGTTTGAGGACCAGCAAGGTCAATCAACCAGATCCATGCCTGAGGTCAGAAAATAACTCTAACACCTTGTTCCATTTTCTTCCTCGCTGCATGCGTGGGTATCTTTGGGGCGACCCAGAGCCCGAGCACCGTATGGTCAGCGCTCTCTAGGATCCTTCGTAGGTCACCTAGCACTTCACTCATAGGCTGCTTCCTTGGTCCCTCATCCACCGTACCAAAAGCTCACCATTTAAATCGAACCGAGGTTGGTCAAGACCTCGGCCAATGACCTTGCTATGCGAGACGTCCTCCATTGACTCTCCGTCAGCTGTTGCAACTTTATCACTGAGGTCTCCACACGACCTCATTCACAAGATGGTCAAAATGCTTCTCTAGCATTCTTGATGTAAAACAGTCATTTTAAAACAGGTCATAAATACAGTTTCTAATGAACTCTCATCTTTTCACATCGTTCCACATCATTTCCCGTTATTCCACATTCTTCTAAATCAATTCACTTTGCTTAATCCACATCCAATCATATGTATTCCCATCGTCCTTCATCCATTCTCATCTAATCACATTCTATTACATCCCATCACATCTATCCACATCTAACCTCATCACATCTCATCCATTCTCATCTACCCATATCCACATCACATCACATCCATTCACATCACATCTCATCCATTCACATCTATCCTGATTCACATCACATCACATCTCACCCATTCACATATATCCCGATTCATATCAACATCAATTCACATCTCATTGCATTTATTCACATTCATTGCATTCCCATCCCATTACATACATTCTATCCACATTACATCACATCCATATCCATCCATATCTCATCATATCCATACACATTCTATCTCATTCATCCACATCCATTTAGCCATCCACATGCATGTCTATCCACATCCATCCATACATTCGCATTCACATCCAATATATTCACATCACATCACATTTCATCCACATCTCATCACATCCACATCCACATCCCTTTACACCACATCACATCACATCCACATCCACATCCATTTACATCACATCACATCCTCTGACATCCATATCTACATTCATTTACATCACATCACATCCTCTCACATCCACATCCACATCCATTTACATCACATCACATCCTTTCACATCCACATCCACATCACATCCACATCCACATCACATCCACATCCACATCCATTTACATCACATCACATCCTATCATATCCACATCCACATTTATTTACATCCTATCACATCCACATCCACATTCATTTACATCACATCACATCCTATCACATCCACATTCACATTCATTTACATCACATCCTTTCACATATTCTCACATCTCATTCTCATCTCTTCATTCATATCCACATCCATTTATATCATATCCTTTCACATTTCCTCACATTCATTTACATCACATCCTTTCACATATTCTCACATCTCATTCATATCCACATCCATTTATATCACATCCTTTCACATTTCCTCACATCTCATTCTCATCTCTTCGTTCACATCCACATTCATTTATATCACATCCTTTCACATATGCTACATCTCATTCTCATCTCTTCTTTCACATCCACATCCATTTCACATTTAGTAACATTTTCTATTTTTTGATACCGATGGGACTTTTCTTGCCAATTGCTTGTCCTAGGTAAAGGTTCTTTTTCTCAACGGATATTTTCATATTCTTTCTTAATTTTCTTAAGTGAAATATATTCAATATTCTTCTTTTTGAGTAAAAGATTCATGGGATTCAAAAATCAATTCTACCCATATTTCCCAATAATACTCAAAATTCCACTTTTGATAAATACTCATAATTTGAATTATGCTAAAAATTCCTCTTTCTCCCATTTAATTAATTAGATCTCAAATATCATGGAAATTCCTCTTTTTACATTTAATTGATTAAATTCTAAATGTCATGGGAATTCCTCTTTTATCATCAAATAAATTTATCTAAAATTTCTCGTTTCTTTAATAAAAATATCCAATAATTCAATATGCCAAGAATTTCACTTTTACTATTTAAATTATTGAACTCCAAATGTCATGGAAAATCCTCTTTTATCATTTAAATATTTATCATGCATAAAATAAATTTATCTAAAATTTCTCTTTAAATTTTAATAAAAATATCCATTAATTCAATATGCTAAGAATTCCACTTTTTCCATTTAAATGTTTGAATTCTAAATGTCATGGGAATTCCTCTTTTATCATTTAAATAAAATTACCATAATTTTCTCTTTTCTTAATTATTTAACTATGCATAAACCTTAAAAATTAGTTTTCCATTAAATGTGATGAAAATCATTCTTTTAGCATAGAATGACCAATCCTACAATATGGGAGGAATTCCTCTTTTCACGCTATGCATAAGAATGAATTATGTATCAATTTCTTAAAAAAATTACCAATTTATCATAGCTCCGCTACTATTACTGATAATTTTTAATATTTTTGAAAAGAATAAACTTAGTAATACAATTATGATAGTATAACTATCTTCTAAACTTAAATGCAATTTATGGATTTAAATCATAAGATTATCATAATTTTAGAAGCATAAAAGTATAAAAAGCCACTTTCTTAACCTCTAGCTTCACAAGCCTAGAGTTTGATTTGTGAATTGAGAATTTATCAATGAGAAGCATCATTTGAATAGAGAATTGGTCATAGGAATGACCATTCTTTTGGGGAGAGAGAGAGATAAACATAAAAGCATCCTAATTAAGCATAAATATAAACTTTTCTTAATTAGTCATTACAACTCTTAAGAAAAGCTTGATTTGCATTATAAACACTTAATTAGAAACTTCTCAAGCTTGAGAGGGGTTGAGAAGTGAAAACATTGAGAATAGTAGAGAAAAACCATGAAATTACATCTTACCTCTTGGTTTTACTTGCTTCTCTATCTTAGAATGTTGAAAATACAAGTGAATAGGGTGTGTGCGGGAACAAGCCCTTGGTTAGAGGCTCTAAAAGAGGATGAGTAAATGTGAAAGAACCTGTGAGAAAAGGTGAGAAGAATCTACTGGGAGAGAATAAAGGGTAGCATGAGAAGATTTAGGAAGTGTGGAGATATTCTGGGAGATATTCTGGGAAAAGTGAAGAGGTGGAGAGAATCAGGGAAAAGAGGTGGAGTGAATCATGGAGAAATCAATGGGATTTGATGGTTGATGTAAACTCTATAAATTGAGGCATTGTCCTAATGAGAATTTACTGGTTTTTTAGTATCCATGCCTACATTAATCTATTTGTTAATTACCCACTAATTACATCTTAATTATTTGCTAATTACCCACTAATTACGTCTTAATTATTTGCTAATTACCCACTAATTACGTCTTAATTATTTACTAATCACTTTGTTAATGATGTTGATTCTAGTGTTTGATCCACCATAGCTCATTACAATGCTCAAATTTCAACATGGTATCAGAGCCATGCCTAGAATCCATTAGGTTTATGAGCCCATTATTTAATTAATCAAGATTAGTAGATAATTAGAAAATAATCAAAATTTTAGTTATTTTTCACTTCACTTCTGTACCCCCAACCAGTGGAGGATCTCATTCATCTTGCACACTCACAATTAGGGCAAACCCTTCTAGCACATGGTAGCCAACATCCTTGAGCTGCAGCCAGTTGAAATGGAAGCGAAAACCGCCAACGCGTTGAGGAGAAATCGACGATTTTGCAGGCGCATTTTTTTCTGAGAAAAAATGAACATTGCAGCTTCCACAAATCAAAGCTCTCTAATTCCTCTTAGCCCAAGGTGTTTTCAAGGATGCTCTACAAGGTGGTGAAGACAGAATTCAGTTTCATCAAGTCTACAGTGAGATCCAAGCTCTTCATCAAATCTGCAGTGACTTTGGTAAAACAGAGATTAAGCTTCAATATTTGGTCAAATCTTGTGTTTCTTGGCTTAATCCTCTACTAGACTCATTGCTATTGATGCCTTTGAAAGCATTTGAGCTCATTTGAAGTCTAAGGCACCAGATCTGGACTCCCCGTATACTCTATTTTTTGCACACAAAATAGTGGATTAATTTGCTAATCAGTGATTAATCAGTACTAAAATCACTATATTTTGGTGCAATTGAGGGTTCAAATTAACCACCATTAGGTATCTGATAATACAGATCCCTATAACTTCAGATTGCAATTCGGAGTTGGTTTGATACTCCAACCATTCCGTACAAATTGGAGTTGGTTTGATACTCCAACCATTCCGTACAAATTGGTTACCCTTGATTTAATGTAATTTTTGGAAAAATTGTGTTGATAAAATTGTGATAATCATCATATTGCATTTAACCCTTGGTTAATGCCTATAAATCTCACTCAAAATCAAGATTATTCACAGCCAGAGTTGCATTTGGGAATGTGCATTAGAATGAATGCTATACGCATTATGTATTGGGCACATTACATCAGTGTAAAAATGGGAACAGACACTGCCCTTGTCCAGAATAAGGCAAGAGGTAAGACCTCCACATAAATTTGGGTTTGCATTGCATAATGACAAAAGATAAACATCAAAAACCCAAAGGAACTGTCAGCAAAACATTTAAACATGCTGCTCACATGGAGCAAAAAGACCTGACGGACAAGCTCATGGCCCCAGCCCCCATGGAAGAAGAAGAATATCTCTTTCCAAGAGGAAGATCCACACCAAGAAGATCTAAAGAAAGACATGGACACGAGAAGAGAAGCTGCCCCAAGAAGACTGAAAGAAGACATGGACACGTGGAGAGAAGCTGCCACGACAAGAAGACTGAAGATAAGAGAAGATGTGAGGCTCCAAAGAGTGAGGAGCCATGTGAAAATCTCTGAGAGAGAGAGAGAGAGAGAGAGACCCCACAACCCAATGTAACCTGCCCCAACAAAGTAAAACCACCTTTGAGCCACCGATGATGTAGGCCACGTGGTAGATAGATGTATCTGTGAGCACTTTAGTCAAGGTCGCGGGCACTTATAGTAGCCTTGGACACATAGAGAGAGAGAGAGTGTCAAGGACTATGGAGTTTAGGGACTTGAGGCACTGGTCACAGACTGTCAAGTAAGAAAGAAATTTGATACAGGGCCCAGGTGTGCTAAGATAACTTAAGGGGAGGTGTAGACACTAGTCGTGGACTATCAAGTAAGGGGAGGCAAACTTGGTATAGGGTCTAGGTGTACTAGGAGTATTCACTTAACGGGAGGTGTTGAAAATACAAGTGAATAGGGTGTGTGCGGGAACAAGCCCTTGGTTAGAGGCAGTAAAAGAGGATGAGTAAATGTGAAAGAACCTGTGAAAAGGTGAGAAGAATCTATTGGGAGAGAATAAAGGGTAGCATGAGAAGATTTAGGAAGTGTGGAGATATTCTGGGAGATATTCTAGGAAAAGTGAAGAGGTGGAGAGAATCAGGGAAAAGAGGTGGAGTGAATCATGGAGAAATCAATGGGATTTGATGCTTGATGTAAACTCTATAAATTGAGGCATTGCCCTAATGAGAATTTTCTAGTTTTTGAGTATCCATGCCTACATTAATCTATTTGTTAATTACCCACTAATTACATCTTAATTATTTGCTAATCACTTTGTTAATGATGTTGATTCTAGTGTTTGATCCACCATAGCTCATCACAATGCTCAAATTTCAACACAGAAGAAGCCCCCAACCAATCAATTGGTTAGTGTGTCGAGAGGAAGCTCCAAGGATGGTTTAAGAGAGAGAGAAGCTCCAATATCTCCAAAATGTAGAGGATTTTTAAGGGATAATAGAAAATATCATTATTTTAATGTAATATTGGCATGGTATAGTTCACATATTTTTTTACAAAAGACTAAGGAACTATTTATAGGTGAGGGAGGCCTCTAACCAAGTCCAACTGGATTTTAGAATTTTCCAGGTTCAGTTTGTTTAAATTTGGACAAGATTTGGACCTAGTTTGGCTCCCTTTTGATTTGGTTTAATCCAGGAGAGAGGAGAGAAAAATATCTCATAGTTTTTAACTAATAAACCTTGTACTCACTCAACTCTTTATCTTATGTGAGCATTTACTCATTTTTGGGTATTTTCTTTTATTCTTTGGATTTATCTCATCCCAACACTTGGATTAATCCTATTGGTCCATAGGAACCTTAATTGGACCATAATCCAAAATTTTCACAAAATCTTCACCCTTAGGCTAAGGTCCTTTATTCATATTTTTAATTAATTCAAAATGTACATTGGAAAGTTCTTTTTGAATTTCTGTTTAAAGGGGAACCATTTTAGACACTAGGAGGATTTTTATATCCAAAGATATCTCAATTTTGGATTACCTCTCTTTAGACATTTTCTCTCTCTAGGCCAAAATAGGGTAAAACAAGATCTTTCTTTTATTTCAGAGAGGGAAATAATTACAAGAACAAAAGGGGAGGTTCTTACACCTTTACACCTCAAAAGCTAGAGGAAGGAATCTTACATCCTACCCCACTTAAAAAACACGAGATGTCCTCATCTTGCAAGTGGAGTATAATCTCTTTCATCTTCTTCTTCTTCAATCACTTCCAGCGTTACTGCCCTGGAAGTGGACGGTTGATTTGGGAACATTGCTCTTCCAAAAATGAGTAAATGCCCACTTAAGATGAAGAGATGACTAAGTACAAGGTTTATTAGTAAAAAACTATGAATATTACTTTAAAAAATGAGATATTTTGGGTATAATGATTCAATTTTGACACCTTGGTAAGGAGAAGGGGGATTTTCAAGGAGGCACCTATTTCACATGTGTGGTGGAGTTTTAAACTCAAAAATATTGTGATATTTTTATCTCTCCTCTCTTCTAAATCAAACTTAATCAAAAGGGAGCCAAACTAGGTCCAAATCTTGTCCAAATTCAGCCAAACTGAACCTGGAAAATTCTAGAAACTAGTTGGACTTGGTTAGAGGCCTCCCTCACCTATAATAAATTCTTAGCCCTTTGTAAAAAAAAATATGAGAACTATACCATGCTAGTATTATACTGAAATAATGATATTTTCTATTATCCTCTAAATATCCTCTACAAATTGGAGAGATTGAAGTTTCTCTCTCTCTTCAATCTTCCTTGGAGTCTTCATCAACATACCAAACCAATTGATTGGTTGGGGGCCTCTACATTGATTAAAGAATCAAGCAATCTAGGAGGTAAAGTGTGGTTTATGGTCTTTTTTTTAAATCTCCAAATGTTCTCTCTTCTCAACCCCTCTCAAGCTTGAGAAGCATTCAATTGAATGGCTTTTTAATACAATTGAAGTTCTTTAATAAATTGTAGTGATAAAACACATAAATTTCCATTTATGCTTAAATTAAATGTTTTTTTTAAAGCATGTCTCTCTCCCCCCCAAAGAATGGTCATTCCTATGACCTATTCTATATTCAAATGAAGCTTCTCATGAAGCAATTCTCTAATCTAAAAGTAATTTCTATGCTTGTCAAATTGAGGCTAAATAAGTGGCTTTTAATGCTTTTATGCTATTTAATTCATGGAGAAATTAGGAATCAAGTCCAGAATTGGATATTAATCCAATTAATGTTTATCTATCATATGATATTACTAAACTTTATGTTTTCAAAATTATTGAGAATTATCAATAATAGCAGCGAAGCTATGGCAAAATTTCTGAAAAATTAACATATAAATCATTTTCATTCATAATATGAAAAGAGGACTTCCTACCATATTCTAGGATTAATCATCCTAGATTAATTGAATGATTCTCATTATAATCATGGAAAATTTAATTTTTATGCATAAATAGTTAATTAGAAAAAAGAGAAATTTTTAGTAATTCATTTTTACGTTAAAAGAGTAATCCCCATGACAATGGAAATCCATGTATTCCAATGAAGTAAGAGAAAAATTGGGATGCTAAAATAATGTATATTTTATTTAAAAATTAAAGAAGGATTTTAGTTAAATTTATCTTTTTGCATAGATAAATTTAAATGATGAAAGAGAAATTTCCACCATATTGGAATTCAAATATTTAAATGAGGAAAGTGTAATTTTTAGCATATTGAAATTAATGGGTATTTTATTTAAATTCAAAGATGAATTTTAGATAAATTTATTTTATCTATGAGAAATATTTAAATGGTAAAAGAGAAATTTCTATGACATTTGGAATTCCATCATTTAGATGGGAAAAGAGAAATTCCTAGCATATTGAAATTAATGGATATTTTATTTAAATTCAAAGATGAATTTTAGATAAATATATTTTATCTACGAGAATTATTTAAATGGTAAAAGAGGAATTCCTATGACATTTGTAATTCCATCATTTAGATGGGAAAAGAGGAATTCCTAGCATATTGAATTAATGGGTATTTTATTATGAGAAATATTGATGATAAAAGAGAAATTCCCATGACATTGGCAGGAATTCCCATGGTATTTGAGATCCAAGAAATTAAATGGAAAGAAGAGGAATTTTTAGTATAATTCAATTTATGATTATTTATCAAAAGTGAAAATATGGGTAGAATTGATTTCTATAAATCCCATGAATTCTTTTATTCAAAAGAGGAATATTGAATATAATTCAATTGAGGAATTGAGAAGGAATATAGAAATAGTCATTCAAGAAAAGGAACCTTTAATTAGGCCAAGCAATTGGTAGAAATTTAGAAAAAGTCCCATTATCAGAATCAAACTAGAAAAAAGCTACTAAATGGGAATAGCATGTGAAATGGATGTGATAAGATGTAAATAGGATGCAATAAGATGTGAATGGATGTAATAAGATGAAAATAGAATGTGATAAGATGTAAATGGGATGTGTTAAGATGTGTATGAGATGTGATAAGATGTGAATGGATGTGATAAGATGAAAATAAGATGTGATAAGATGGAAATGGATGTGGGTGTGGATGTGGATGTGGATGTGAAAGAATGGATGTGGATGTGTATGTGGAAGAATGGATGTGTATGTTTGTGTGGAATAATGGATGTGGATGTGTATGTGAAAGAATGGATGTGGATGTGTATGTGGAAGAATGGATGTAGATGTGTATGTGAAAGAATGGATGTGGATTTGTATGTGTATGTGGAAGAATGGATGTGGATGTATATGTGGAAGAATGGATATGGATGTGTATGTGAAAGAATGGATGTGGATGTGTATGTGAAAGAATGGATGTAGATGTGTTTATGGAAGAACGGATGTGGATGTGTATGTGAAAGAATGGATGTGGATGTGTAGTGAAAGGATGTGATGTCGATGTGAGTGAATGGATGAGATGTAATGTGATGTGAATCAGGATGTGAATGAATGAGATGTGATGTCATGTGAATCGGATGTAAATGAATGATATGGGATGTGAATGGATGAGATATGATGTGATGTGAATCGGGATAAGAATGAAGAGATGAGATGTGAAATGAATGTGATGAGATGTGATGTAAATTGAGATAGATGTGAATGAATGATATGTGATGTAAATGAATGAGGTGTGATGGGATGTGAATATGGGTAGAGGAGAGTGAATGATATGTGATGTAAATGAATGAGGTGTGATGGGATGTGAATATGGGTAGAGGAGAGTGGATGAGATGTGATGAGGATAAATGAGAAAAGATGTGATGAGATGAAAAATGATGTGATTGGAAAAGACGAGAGTTCATTATAGAAAATATATTTATGACCTGTTTTTAAATGACTGTTTTATGTCAATAATGCTCGGGAAGCATTTTGACCATCTTGAGAATGAGGTCGTGGAGACCTAACTGATAAAGTTACAACAGCTGACGGCGGAGAGTCAACGGAGAACGTCTCACGTAGTAAGGTCAATCGAAGTCTTGACCAGCCTCGGTTCGATTTAAATGGTGAGCTTCCGGTACGATGGATGAGGGACCAAGGAAGCGGCCTATGAGTGAAGCGCTAGGTGACCTGGGAAGGATCCTAGAGGGTGCTGACTATACGGTGCTCGGGCTCTGGGTCACCGAAGATACCCACACGTGCATCGGGGAAGATATTGGAACAAGGAGTAAGAGTTGTTTTCTGAAACTGGGCATGGATCTGGTTGATTGACCTTGTTGGTCCTCAACAACGGATGAGTCCATGGCTCTTTTATATGGATCTGTTGGTTGATCTTGCTGATTTTCAACGGAGATTCCATCTTGATTTTTATAAGTGAATATATTATCGAGTACTATGAGCTAGGAACTATCGAAAAGGCCCCTGAGGGACAGATGGTGAGCATTCTAGTTGCCAATGATGCCATAGGTATACCGATGAAGGAATGATTGGAAATTAGGATTCAGCCGGATATTTTGGAGGAGGATTATGATCAGTGACACTATAGTTTCATTAAATGATTGTTTTAAAGATAGATGAATCTGTGAAAAAGGCAATTTCATATTGGGTGTGTAAGTGGTGTGACTGGCATTAAATTTGCATGAATATCCCGCTAGGGGGCCTGGGAACTCTTTTTCTTGGTACCCGGGGACAAAACCTAACCAAATTCCTAATTGGATCCCATCACTACATTGGTTGGGCGGTTGGCTAACCCATGGGACTGGATGGGGTTAGGCTAGACTGATGGATCCGTAAAATGAGACTCAATTCTGTTATAGTACGATAGATGAAGTAAATCCCGCATGTAATTGTTCTATGGAAAAAGAATTAACAGCGGCTGTGCCTCTCGATGGGGAAAAAAGTGTTGGTTTCTATGATCCAAGTGCAAGTTTCTTCCTTGATCTGACCAAGTGACTCACAGGTTCGGTCGGATCAGTTTGGTCATTAATGATCCTGACTACGTTAGAGTACAAATATCCTGGAGGAATCGCCCGTGCTTTCCGGTAGGGGGAAGTTTTTTTGGGTTCGATTTTTGAAGAACCAAGGGATTAGTCTCTTGTCTGGATATCCGTGGGCGAGGCCCTGAGTGAGGGATCTTGCCCCGCGCAAGAAGTGCTACTTCCGCTGCTGCTAGCACCCCCGAATCCGCCGTTGCGCGGAGGGGGCAGGGATCTTTCAACGCTCGTACCATTCAGAAGTGTGCGCCCATTTCTTGGGAATGCCACGCCCATACCATCCATTTTGCCACACAACTATGTCCTTCCTAAAAATTATATATATGGGCCCACCCCTCTCATTTCCTCAGTTTCTTCTTTCAGCCTATCCAAACTCTTGCCAAATTTTTTCTCAAGCTTTCCCTTTCTGACCACCCTCCCTCACCCATGGTTGAAACCTTTGACTCCTCCCACCCCACCCTCAGGAAGAAGCGCCTGGCGGGTGGACGCTTCGAGGAGTATGGCCGCCATTGTCACACCTGGGGGAGCAATGAAGCAAGTCAGCGGTCACACGGTCCACTCCTTTATGAAGAACAATCATAAAGTGGAGCATAAGCTATTGTATTACACAAGACCTTGCTATAGGACCATTGCCGTTGTAGCCTGCCTAGAGCAACTTGGGCTCGGTGAGTTGCCCACTATGGAGCCTTAGGGACCTGACCTGTACAATTGCCTATACTTTATAAAGACATATGATGCCAACCATGCCATAGGTCAAGTGCTGGACAATGAAGGATATGTGCAAACAATACATCTCAATGTCAACCTGATCCAAGAATCCCTCCATCATCCCAGAGTGGACCAACCGTATGTGTGGCTCACCAACGCCCCACAATTGACCAAGGGTACCTTTAGGGGCAGCACCACCAAAGACGGAGTGGAGTGGAACAATATCACTCAAGAGGAGCTCGTGATGATGTCGACTAGGGTACTATCCTTTTTATTAACCACACAGTGGGATCAGACCGCTTTAGTAAATGTAGCCTCTCAACACTGGCCAGAGTCCACTAGGGAACACCCATCAACTGGGCTGAATAACCCCCAAGGCAAGCTCGTAAGCACCACCCTCCTCACAAGAGTCATCTACCACACTGTCGGATATGGGAGGAGCTTCCCAGGGCAGCTCACTAGACCAGATGTAAACCCCATCTCTTTGCCTCCCCCCCAATCCTCTCCCAATTCACCACCGCCAAAGCGCCATCACCTAGACCCCAAAGGGAAAGATCCCATCCCCCCAATCCAACCACGAACCCACCCCTGAGAAACAGGTTGCGGCAGAGCAGGCCAAAATGCAAGCCGCTAAGGAGGAGGCACAAAGGCAGGCATTTGTGGAACATAACCTTTATGAAACCCCACCCCCCGCCTGTAGGATCTTCTCCTTACTCCCCTCATCACTCAGAAGTGGTACCCCTCATCTCCTCCATCATCCCCACTTCAATACCATGGGGGAAACCCTCCGCTAGGCACGCGCTGGCAGCTTCAAATCCAGCGAAACTTAAGCGGAGGGCGTCTGTGCATCACACGGGGACGTACCAAACTTCACCTAGGGCTTCTTACACATGGCTCACAAGATCATCACGTAGATGACAGACTGCATCTATCACAACAAGCAGGAGATTGCCTCATTGGCATAGCAACTTGCAAAGGCTTAGGAGAGCAGCAAAATGTAGAGGACCTGTACACATCCACCTTCAACAACATTAACCTCCAGTAGGTTCTAAATGAAAAGGAGCAGCACTTGGTCAATGTCCTCTCCTCTATTTCAAAACTCTAGCACCATCTCCAAGCAGCACAAGAGGCAACACAACGGGCTAAAGATGACCTATCTCTCACCCAAGCTGCAGCCCACCAAGACTTCCAGCAAAGTTCCACAACCGTGCAAGAGGCCCTCACTAGAATCTCTCTCGACTTCCAACGCTACCGCAAGATTACAGAGGAGATGCTCCACCAAAAAGTAGCGCAGCTAGAAGTCATGGAAGAAAGAGCTGCACACTCACCCCCCACACCCTCTGGCCCCTCCTCCAGTGCCATCGAGAAGAAGGTCGATGCCTTGATGGAAACCACAACCAAACTCCCTCTCCTCGCCATCCCTCCCCAGAGCCCTACCAACTCCTCGACCTCCATTACAGGACCGTCTGCCTCAACTTGCTTCAACACGACATCTTCATCGAGATGGACCCCTCTCCCACACCTCATACGCATATATCCTCACCAAGGTCCCACTCCACATCATTGACCTCCTGGCTTAGTTCCTCTTCCAGGGCCTTGATTCCTTCACCCACCCCCACATCTTCTTCGACCTTCCTACCCACCCTCTCCAAGCAAGCTTCATGAGCTGTGGTCCCACCTCCTATGCTTCGGGATGCCCAGGGACCTGAATGATGCCATCGACCTCTCTGTCCAGGACGGGCTTCGCCCTTACCCATACCCATCCCAGTAGATAGCCGACGCCCTCCACTATCTCCACCACAAAAGATGGGAGATCGTCCATGTAGCTTACCAATGTCTCCGGTGTGCAATGAGCTCCCCTCCCCCCTACTTTGCAACTGGCCTCCTCATTCTTTATCATCACAGATGTCATATCCAAATGGAGGCCATGCAAGCCACGAACATCATGTAATTTGATGACTCACATGTGGTGTTTCTAATGGAGTTTACCCTCGAAGAAGCTGTGGAGGCCAAAGTCTTCTTCCGAGCCCACGGCCCCAAATACTCAGATGAAGAAGAAAAGAATGATGACAGTGACCACACGACAACGGAGGTGATGGAGCCCCAAGAGCCCAACCCCCTCAACCACCACCACCTTCATCAACCTCCACCCCTCAGCTCCTCTCACCCAAGCACAAGCACACAACCACCCCCACCCCCACTTGGCACAACAACACTCCCACTCTTCCCCTCATAATCCTCTACACCCATACATCCCCCCACTCCACCTCCCTCAACATAGGCCATGCTTCACTCAATCCTTAAAGCCAGCCTCGCCGCCTTTTCCTCCACATCACCAACCCCTCCAACCTCATTACCACTGCCACCAAGAAACCCCTCCCCCTCACCCTTGGAAGAAGGCGAGATCCAACCGTCGCCACCACGTGAGAGCAAGGAAGTCGACCCTCCACTCAAACCCCTTAACTAGCGTGATCCAATCGACCGAACAGAGTTCGGCAGGTAATTTGGATCCTACTCAGTCGACAACTCTAGTAAGATCCGCTTACCAAGGTCACGGATCACATGGACATCCACATCTTGCGTTCCTACATCAACGCAAAGCATCGTAGTTGGAACCACGAGCACCCCCCTCGACAACGTGGCGGCTACCATCGGCCACCCCTCACTGCTCCTCCCCCATCACGTTCGATCTCATGGGTGAGTAGTCGGCCTAGCGGCAACCTTTTTTGTTGAAGCCGTATATATGAGAGCAATACTGCAAGGCACCATACCCACTCTAGATAAACCTTAAATATCTGTCAATCCAATGCAGCTGGGTCTGGAATCTTTTCCAGGAGGAGCAAACTAAGAACCCAAAACTTCTCTTCAAATTCCCATGGTTCGCTCCTCCAACGCCACCAGCAGAAGCTGACATGTTAAAGCGCATCCATAAATTCATCTGAAGATATGATCAAGCACTAGATCCCATGGTGGTCACCACAATCAGGTTCTTCAATCTGATCATCACGCTGCTAGAGACGTTCCCAGAATGGATCCATTATCATGAAGGCACTCAAGGCTTGGCCTTCGACATCAAGAAAGGACCAACATTGAAGCAAATCTTTAGATACTATGAGCGCATCTATAAGATTCCTCCCTCCGACTTTTGAGCTGTGCAGGTGTAAGAACCTCCCCTTCAGATCTTATAATTATTTCCCTCTCTGAAATAAAAGAAATATTCAGTTTTATCCTGTTTTTAGCTTAGAGAGAGAAAATGTATAGAGGGAGGTAATCCAAAATTGAGATATTTTTGGATATAAAAATCCTCCTAGTGTCTAAAATGGTTTTCCCTGAAACAAAAATTCAAAAAGAACTTTCCAATGTGCAATTGGACCTATTTGAAAATAGGTAAAAAGGACCTTAGCCTGAGGGTCCAGATTTTCTGAAAATTTTGAATTAAGGTTCCTATGGACCAATAAGATTAATCCAAATGTAGGGAGGAGATAAATTGAAGAATAAAAAAATCTCCCAAAAATGAGTAAATACTCACATAAGATGAAGAGTTGACTAAGGACAAGGTTTATTAGTTAAAAAAAGAAGAGATATTTAGAAGAAATGATACATTTTTGACACCTCAGTGTGGGGAATTTTCCTCATGAAGGAGGAACCTATTTCATGTGTGGATGAGTTTTAAACTCGCAAATAATGAGATATTTTCATCTCTTCTCTCTCCTGTTTCAACTAGATCCAAAAAGTAAGCTAAACTAACCTAAAAATGGTCAAAAAGTGACCAAACTAATCTGGAAAATTCTAGAATCAGTTGCTTGGTTAGAGGCTCACTTTCTCCTATAAATAGAAGCCTCCCCCCTTGTAAAAGGTTAATAGTGTTTATGCACTATTACTCTACTCCTCCCTAGAGTCAAATACATTGATGTCACTTGATAATTCAATTGTTTTTGACTAAATCCTCTCCAAAAGAACTGGTGGCTACTCTTGTTGTAAACAAGAGTAGAACCCTCAATCCCTCAAGCCAAAGGAAAGCTTACAAGTTCCATATAAGCTTAATTCTTGCTGATTGTGAATTTTAAATCTATGGTTTTCTTAAATTTTATGCTTTGTAAATGTTTGAATTAAAATCTAATGCTATGCCTTGATGTGGAAAGGCCACCCTCTTCTCTTCTTTACAATTCAATCCTTCTTAATCCTAGAAAGTTTAATTAAAAGATTAATTAAGCTCTTTTCATTGTTTACTTTCTTGATTTTTAGAAAATGGAGTAGATTAGAGCTATTAGAATTCAAATTGGATTAATTCAAGTCATAAATTGAATGTAAAAATTGAGAAATGGTCAGCCATACAAAGGAGGTTATGGCAAAATTTTCTTAAATTTTGTAGAACTAAAGTTTATCATTAGGTTATTCTAAAAGAGTAATCCCCTCCGTTTGTGCATTCTAAAAGATTTATTTTTATATCAAAAGTTTTATTCTCATCAAATTTGATTTTATGCATAGAAGGATGCATAAAGAAATTTATTTTTATTTCAAAGGTGTTATTCTCATCAAATTTGATTTTATGCATAGAAGGATGCATAAAGAAATTTATTTTTATTTCAAAGGTGTTATTCTCATCAAATTTGATTTTATGCATAGAAGGATGCATAACGAAATTTATTTTTATTTCAAAGGTGTTATTTTCATCAATTTTGATTTTATGCATAGAAGGATGCATAAATAAATTTATTTTTATTTCAAAAGTGTTATTCTCATCAAAATTTGATTTTATGCATAGAAGGATGCATAAATAAATTTATTTTTATTTCAAAAGTGTTATTCTCATCAAATTTGATTTTATGCATAGAAAGATGCATAAAGAATTTTATTTTTATTTCAAAAGTGTTATTCTCATCAAATTTGATTTTATGCATAGAAAGATGCATAAAAGATTTATTTTTATTTTAAAAGTGTTATTCTCATTAAAATTGAATTTATGCATAGAAGGATGCATAAAAGATTTATTTTTATTTCAAAAGTGTTATTCTCATTAAGATTGAATTTATGCATAGAAGGATGCATTAATTTTATTTTAAAAGTGTTATTTTTCTTAAATTGAATTATGCATAAATAGATGCGTAAAGAATCTTTATATCAAAAATTAGAATCCTCTTAAATTCTATGTTTAAATTCTGTGAATACAAGTGATGAGAATATGAGGTGAATAGATGTGATGAGATGTGATGGGAACTAGATAGATGTGAATGAATGGATGGATGTGATGTGAATAGAAGTGATGAGAATATGAGGGCGAATAGATGTGATGCGAATAGATGTGATGAGATAAGATGTGAATCAGATAGATGATTGGATTGATGGATGCGATGTGAATTAGATAGATGTGAATGAATGGATGGATGTGATGTGAATAGAAGTGATGAGAATATGAGGCGAATAGATGTCATGAGATAAAATGTGAATCAGATAGATGATTGGATGGATGCAATGTGAATTAGATAGATGTGAATGAATGGATGGATGTGATGTGAATAGAAGTGATGAGAATATGAGGCGAATAGATGTGATGAGATAAGATGTGAATCAGATAGATGATTGGATGGATGGATGCGATGTGAATTAGATAGATGTGAATGGATGGATGGATGGGTGTGATGTGAATAGAGGTGATGAGATGAGAGGTAAATAGATGTGATGAGATGAGACGTAAATAGATGTGATGAGATGTGATGTGAATAGAAGTGATGAGAATATGAGGCGAATAGATGTGATGAGATAAGATAAGATGTGAATCAGATAGAAGATGATTGGATGGATGGGTGCGATGTGAAGAGGTGATGAGATGTGAAGTGAAAAGATGTGATGAGATAAGATGCGAATCAGATAGATGAAGGATGAATGTGATGTGAATAGAAGTGATAAGAATATAAGGTGAGAAGATGTGATGAGATAAGATGTGAATCAGATAGATGGGAATGAATGGATGGATGGATGTGATGTAAATAGAGGTGATGAGATGTGAGGTGAATAAATGTGATGAGATGTGATGTGAATCATTTAAATGTGAATGAATGGATGAGATGTGATGTCATATGAATCCGAATGTAAATGAATGATATGGGATGTGAGTGAATGTATGTGATGATAATGGATGTGAACGCGCATGTGAAGAATGGATGTGAATGAGTATGTGAAAGAATGGATGTGGATGTATGTGAAAGAACGAATATAGACATGTATGTGAAAGAATGTAATGTAATGTGACATGAATATATGTGGATGTGAAGTGGTAGATATGAATGTATGGATAAATATGAGTAGTTGTGCATGTGAACGATTGGATGGATGTGTATGAATGAGATATCATGTGGATAGAAGTGATGTGATATAATGGTGATGAGAATGAATGTGATGGATATGAATGAATGTGATGTGATGGGATGTGAATCGGGATAGATGTGAATGAATGAGATGTGAGGTAAAATGAATGAATGAGTTGTGAGTGAATGCGATGTGGTCTGAATGGATGAGATGTGAATGAATGTGATGTGATGAGATGTGGATATGGGTAGATGCGAGTGGATGAGATTTAATGAGGATAAATTGAGGAAAGATGTGATGAAAAATTATGTGATTGGATGAGAATAGGAATACTTATGAAATAGTTGTGGAATTAAATAATGTGGATTGATGTGGAACAATGTGGAAAGACGAGAGTTCGTTATAGAATTTGTATTTATGACCTGTTTTTAAATGGCTGTTTTATGTCAAGAATGCTGGGGAAGCATTTTGACCGTCTTGTGAATGAGGTCGTGGAGACCTAATCTGATAAAGTTGCAAACTACTAACGGAGAGTCAATGGAGGACATCTCGCGTAGCAAGGTCGACCGAGGTCTTGACCAGCCTCGGTTCGATTAAAATGGTGAGCTTCCGGTACGGTGGATGAGGAACCAATGAAGCGGCCTATGAGTGAAGCGCTAGGTCACCTGCGAAGGATCCTAGAGGGTGCTGACCATACGGTGCTTGGGCTCTGGGTCGCCGAGACGATACCCACGCGTGCGTCATGGAAGATTTTGGAACAAGGAGTAAGGTTGTTTTCTGAATTCGGATATGGATCTGGTTGATTGACCTTGCTGGTCCTCAACGGATGAGTCCAGGGCTCTTTTATATGGATCCGGTGGTTGATCTTACTGATCTTCAACGGAGATTCTATTTTTGATATGTGAATATATTGCCGGTTACTATGAGCTAGGAACTATCGAAAAGGCCCCTGAGTGGTCAGGTGGTGAGCATTCTGGTTGTTGCCAATGATGCCATAGATACACCGATGAAGGAATGATTGGAAATAAGGATTCAACTAGAGATTTTGAGGATTATGATCAGTGAGATAATGGTTTCATTAAATGATTGTTTTTAAAGATAGCTGATGCTGAGAAAAAGGCAATTTCATATTGGGTGTGTAAGTGGTGTGACTAGTTTTAAGTTTGCATGAATACCCGACTAGGGGGCCTGGGAACTCTTTTCCGTGGTACCCAGGATAAAACCTAACCAAATTCTTAATTGGATCCCATCACTACAGTGGTTGGGCAGTTGGCTAACCCATGGGACTGGATGGGGTTAGGCTGGACTGATGGATCCCTAAAATGAGATTCAATTCTGTTATAGTTCGATAGATGAAGTAAATCCCGGATAAAAATTGTTCTATGGAAAAGAATCAACGGCTGTGCCTCTCAATGAGGAAAAAAGCGTTGGTCTCTATGATCCAAGTGCAATCTTTTCCTTGATCTGACTTTGATACTATGGGTTCAGTCAGATCAGTTCAGTTAGTTAAGGCTTTTGACTACGTTAGAGAAAAATTTTATCCTGGAGGAATCGCCCGTGCTTTCCGGGCAAGGGAAGTTTTTTCGAGTTTGGTTTTGGAAGAACCGATGGATTAGTCTCTTGTCCGGATATCCATGGGGGCGAGGCCCCGAGTGTGGGACCCTGGCCCACGTAAGAAGTGCTACTTCCTCTGCTAGCACCCCTGAATTCCTTGCGCAATGGGGACAGGGATCTCACAGCATCCAGTGGAACATTTGAAGACATGATGGAGACAAATTTTTGAACAAGCTATCGTGTCTTCCATCGAGCCCCCCTGCATCCTACCTCACGCGGCGACTTTGTCAAAACCTATTCAATATACTATCATTAGATCCGTGCTAGCTCTAAGGATGGACCTAAATTAGGGAGGGGTGCATGTTAACCACTCCGGTCAACATCATTTTTCAAGCGTGGTAATGCTTCTTGTAACTTATCTTTTTGTAACCATGCAAAGCACTGATTGATAAAAGAGATATGGGATGACCAAGCTTACGGCTTGTGTGATGCCAGTCATAGGAATGAGATGTACATAGAGCTAGAAAGCTAGTTTTGGGCCCCCAATTGTAAATGGGCGGCCGACCATTGTAAAATGAGAGCTCTTGTATATAAGACATTTTATGGAATATGAAAAGCGACAATCCCATTAGTCTCAATTGAGTTTTTCTCCCTCTCTCTCTCACTCTGAGCTTGTGGATGCTTGCTTCTGTTGTAGATGCTTGCATGCTTGATTATTGTTGTGTGTGCATGTTAGGGATGGTGATGATCTGGTTTCTCTTCTCCTCTCCCCTCTCTTGTCTCTTACCCCTCATTAGGGTTGGCTAAGTGCTAATCTCCAACTCGACCCTTGCATGGTTTTTTCTCTTCTTCTTTCCCTCTCTTGTGTGCAAGGTTGTATGTTAGCTTAACAATGTGGAAGCATACATTGAGTTGCATATGGCTCCAAGAGAAGAGTGCAAGGTTGGGTTGTTCTCCTTATTGCCAAATGTAATTTGACCCATGTCACCATACACAATGCATTTAGCTTGCCTTAAACCATCAACATTGTGTGATCTACTGGGATGTCCACCCAAGTCATGTGAAGCTTTTTCCATAAAGGATTTATGCATCGGAGTAGTTCCATGAATAGGTTGCCACACATGCTCATGACTATTGTGTTGAGACAACTCACTCTTCATGTCATTATCAAGGCCTTTGATCTCATCCACCACCATTGGCCTCATGATGGTCTCCATCATTCCTCTCATCAACATCATCATTTGAGTCATATCACTTATCATAGCGGGCATTGCATTTGCATTACTCACCACCATGACTTTGTGCATTTGCAACATTGGCATAAGTTGTAGCTCCTTGTACATGACATGCTCGTTGATCCATATTTGCACTAGAGTTCCTGACCTTGGGATTAGTACTCCTTCCTCAATCATGTCCAAATGATCCACATTCTCCATGTTCTTCAACTCTTGAAGCACCAAGGATTGTTTGTGTCGATCACTCTTTTAGACATGACATGCTGAAAGTGGAAATGGAGTGTAGAAGGCTCAAAACTTATTGGACTTTAGAGATTCTTAGTTCTATGGAAAGATCTAAGTGCAAACTGTTCAAGTAAGCAAAGATAGAAAAAATCATAGGTGCCCTAATATTCTTTGTTTTAGGGTTTATGTGACACTACTAAAAATTAAGTTTTGGCATTAAAACCTAAAATATTAATCCGATTTTATTTATTTTTTGCTTGTAGGAAAGCTAATGCCTAGTAGTAACTACCCTTTAAACCATTCTACTTTAGTTAAAGACTAAGCATATTTGGTTTTAACTTTTTGTTTAAAGTCTCAATTACCTAGGGTTGACCTAGCAAATAAATGATGTCAAAATTGGGTGCTTTTGGTTCAAATGAAATATCTTGAGTACTTTGAAGCCATGTATTCACCTTGATGAGATCTTGAATAAGTTCAGACTAAATTAGATTTGATTGCTCTGCGAGTGTCAAATCAACAAACCCTTTGGCTCTATTAAAAGCTTTTAAGCACTTCCCAATTATGTATTGCCCTTGGTTGACCACTAAATCCTTTATGATTGAATTTAGGGTTGAGCTTATAGCCATGCATAGATAGATCTTGACTAAAATTCAACAGCATCTCCTTTGCATTTGGTGCCAGATTTCAACTATCTAATGCATAATACATCCCATCAATAGTAGCCAAACTTTGCCACATCCATTGCATACCAAACCACATCAACAATGGTATAAATCCTCATGGCTTGTACATATACCATGAACAACAATGCTCTTGGACTTGCCAAATGAGTGAAATCACTTGGGCCCATTGCCCAAAAGCAATCAATAGAAGTTGGTGCCAAGTTGACGAAGCATTTTGTTGCATGCCAATCTCTCGGCCAAGTCTTCTCACCCCCTTACCAATGGTTTATGTCCAAGGTAAGGCTTGAGGACAAGTCTTCACATCCGGGTACCTAATCCCTCTCCATACCACTTTCCCAAAGCAATCATGACACGAAAAGTTTAAAACATACCCTCCCTTGGCCTCTCCTCCAATGCCAAGGGTACCCTCACATATATTTGTAGATTCTATGAATTGGAAATGTGAGATACAAGGTGTGGTGATATGTGAAAAGCTTCAAATATATGGAATGAAGCCACTTACAAGTCAAGCATAACTCATTATTTTACATTATATGGCATATAATCATGCCTCATCATCATATCCATGATAGCATGATCCCTTGTAATGTGTAGCTTCTCCAATCCAATCACATCAACATAACACCAAAACTATTCCCAAATCATGACATACATGTGCATGACCACATCAAAGGTCTTAAAATAAGCTTCAAGTATAATCATGTGACCTCATGTGCATATTATAAGCATCCCAAAATGGTCCAATATCATCAATCTCTACCATCGTGTAAGTGGATGGAAAGATTTCGCATCACATGATTGACCATATATGTATCTAGATGATGACCAATAATCCCAAATGACTATGTGAATGATTCCAATGACTATCAATGTGACATAGGAATGATGTAATCAATCATGAATGGCATGGAAATAGCATCAATGCTTCATGGAAATTAGGCTTTCATGGAGAAAAACCTAAATCACCATGTGAATGCTGTATACATTTTGAGAATGAGAGCATGTAATGATATGGGAAGCCTAGGTACATATATTATATACATATAAAGGATAAATAATAGGCCATAGACTAATGTGAAAAGGGCCTTGAATATTGGTATAGTCCAAGGGCAAGTGTAGGGGAAAAGGGCCTTGGTATATAGGACATTGCAATTCTGTTAAATCATTTTTAATGATTACTAATTATGTTTACAAGCTTTCAAGCTTCATCGCCTTCTCCTCTTCCATTCACTTTTCCCTAATTTCATGTCCTTCTTCACTTCCCTTCTCTTTTAGGATGGTGACCTACATGTACCCTCTCTTTAGGATGGTGACCTACACCCTTGTCTATGCTACTCTATGCTATGAGTAGCCCCTCTCTTGCAGTGGTATTAGAGCTTCACTTTGATCCAACTTTTCCCAAATTTCATGGCCTTCTTCACTTCCCTTCTCTTTAGGATGGTGACCTAGACCCATGTCTATGCTACTCTATGTTATGAGTAGCCCCTCTCTTGTAGTGGTATCAGAGCTTTTGTTAAATCATAGTTAATGAATGATTACTAATTATATTTACAAGCTTTGAAGGTTTCATGGCCTTCTTCGCTTCCCTTCTCTTCAAGATGGTGACTTACATCCATGTCTATGTTAATCCATGCTATGAGTAGCCTCTCTCTTGCAATGGTATCATAGCTTCACTTTGATCCAACTTTCCCCAAATTTCACCAAATGGACTTTTTTTTTAAAAAAAGTCCCTCTTCTTGCTCATGAAGTAAACCCTAGAAATCCATGCTCAAATGCTTGAATCTCTTTACACATGCTATATAGGCCTACCCAAGCTTGATATAATACATCATTATCACCTAAGGCTCACTCCAAACCCTAATTTCAAAGGCAACAAAATCCCAAGCTACATGCGGCAATTTTTAAAGCTCTTCATGACCTATTGCATCAAGCAAATGGCCATTAGATACTTTCTATGCCTTTATTTACTTATAAATTATGGTGAATACAAGCCATAATAAGCTTCAATGGGATCTCTACTTCAAGCTATGACCAAAAATGTGGCTGGAAATCGGTGCCCCTTCTTGGTGATTAATGAAGCTCTACTTCATCATTAGTGTAAGCATCAATACGTCTACTTGTCAATGGTGAGTTACTACATCACCATTGTCAAGTAGACATCAAGCTATGAGCAAAAATGTGGCTGGAAATTGGTGCCCATTCTTGGTGATTAATGGAGATCTACTTCATCATTAGTGTAAGCATCAAGACGTCTCCTTGTCAATGGTGAGTTACTACATCAAATCAATGTAAATCTTGGTTGATTTCCTTACTTTTGACAAGATTTTGAGGTTTTGCTTATAACCCTAAATCCTTGCCATATTAACGACTTCCTACATGCTCATGTGATGATTCCATGCCATTGGAATGCACTGATTAGCTACGTCTACATGTAATTGAAGAGGAACTTGTTTCCGTTGAGGAAGTACATGAAAATGATCATTGGATGCAAGCCATGTAGGATAAATACTATTCGATCCTTATAAATGACACTTAGTATTTAGCAGATTTGCCTTATGGTAAAAAGGCCATTGGAACCAAATGGGTTTATAAGCTTAAGCATAAAGATGATGGTGGCATTGTGACCGCTACAAGAGACAAGGGTTGTTACAAAGGGTTATGATGAGACTTTTGCACCCATATCTTGCATGACTACAATCAGGGTGTATTATTACATTTGCATCACATAATGGTTGGAATCTAGATCAATTGGATATCAAGACTACCTTCTTAAATTGTGATTTACATAAGGAGGTTATGTATCTCAACCTCATGGTTTTGTTGAGAAGGATAAGAGTCTAAAGTATGCATGCTAAGAAAAGATTTATATGGCCTTAAGAAAGCACCCAAAGCATGGTATGAGAAGATAAATACACATTGGTTACAAATAGTTTTTGTAATAGTTCAATTGAGAGTACCCTCTATCTAAAGAGAAGTAAATATTATTTTTTAGTCATCGTTTTATACATTGATAACATGTTGCATACATGTCCTAATGAGGAGAAGCTTTTAGCCTTCAAGACTGAATTACATGTATCATTTGAGAGGATAAATTTGGGCTCATTGCATTTTATTTGGGCATATAGTTTATGTAGAGTGATGATGGTATTTTGAAGTTGCAAGTCAAAGTACATACAAAGGCTTCTTACATGGTACATACAGAGACTTCTTACATGATTTGGTAGCATGATGATGGTATTTTAATGTTGTAGTCAAAGTACACACAAAGACTTCTTATATGGTTTGGTCTTAAAGACTATATAGAGATAGGTGCTAGGCTCCGTCTCTAGGATGCAGGAGAAATATTTAATACATCACTTTATTAGCAAGATGTTGTTCCCTCACCTATTTGTTGAGGTTTGAGGTGACATGTGAGCTAGAGAGAGAAGTGGAGACTTATCCCACATTGAGGTACAATCCCAAGAGTGTACCTCCTCATATAAAAGGGGACCATTTCAAGCAATGAAATATGAAGCAAGATCTCAAGCCTCTTTATGAGCACAAGTCTCAATCTTGTAACCTAATTGTGCTTGAGTCTTAAGCTTAGTTAGCATAATCTTCTCATTATCATTATGTTCTTAATTAGGTTGCATCCACCGTAAGATTAGTGTTTCTTAATCACAGTAATTAGGATTGAGATAGCTATGCATGGTGAGGGTTCATATTTTCTGACATGGTATCAGAGCAACCCCTTTCCATTAGCTTAGCCTTAGCTCACACTAGTCTAATTACTTCACTAATCACCTAATCTCAATCTTATCCATATCTTCCACTTGTGGCCAAAATTTCTCTTGCTTGATTCTCCACACTCACTTCACTATTGAAAAACCCCTCTTAGGTTTATCTTCTTGATCTCATTTTTATTCTATATGTCCAAGGGTTTAGCTCAATTGCTCATAAATTGCCTGGTTTTCACACACATTTTCGTCGACTGTAGTAAAACTATTTCATTTGTCGCATGTAGTCACCATTAGCTCAAGATCTTGTAGGGCTAGTTAGCCACTACTACAAGGGTTACACAACCCGAGTATCAAGTGCATTGATACACTACATGATCCGAGAAACAATGATTTGCAAATGCCACAAACAAGCAAAAATACACCGTTCTTTCATGGATTTGAGATGAAATTTCCTCTTGGGCTATTGATCCTCACCAAGTGTTATAAGGCTATCAAGAAAGCCCCATCAAAAGGCTGTTGAATTTGCTCAATTTTTTCCTCCAAAGTTTGTTACTGCTAATCACTAGTTTTTAGCACTAATCACTATCATTAGTGCATCGTTAGTAAAAAAATTAGGCCAAATTATTGTTAAAATTGGATAACTGGAGTATCAATTCACTGTGGGAAGTTCTCTCTTATATGAAAATTCATTGCATCTTGTTACATTACTCAATTGAAGAGATTTTTTCCATTGCCATTCTTGTACTGGGACTAGACACTAGCCGTGAATCATTATTACGTGCAAAGACCTTCCCGACCTTCTCACTACAATTCTGTATGAAATTAGACATTCCTAACAAATCAAAATAAAATCTTGTTAGCAAGACCCTCTTAGCACGGAGCATGTTAAAGTTGTTTCAAGATTTAATGCTGATGGGTTTCATACATGGCAAAGCAAGACCATATACTTGCTTATGCATAAGGGGCTTTGGAACCTCATTGAGGATGAACAAGTGGAGGTTGAGCCACTTCAAAACCACAAAGCATTGGGCCTTATCACTAAAAATCTTGGTGATGATGTGATTAGTCACATTATGGCATCAAGGATTGGCATGGTAGGCTCAATAAGATCTTCAACACTGACTCAAAGAGCTCAAAGATCAACCTTCTCATGCAGTTTTACACATTAGAAAAAGAAGAAGCTGACATAATGGCATCTCACATCCACAAGTTCAAGGCACTCAAGGAATCAAGAAGAAGATGAAGCGATTGCAGTTCTCCTCAACATCGTCGATAAAATCCCCTATGATGTTCTTGTGTCCACACTCAAAAATGTTGACAAAATGCTAACTAAAGTTGAATTTTCACTACTTGAGTATGAGTCGAAACTCAAAAACACATCAAATGGCACTCAAGGAATCAATGAAAATGCTTTGTATACATGAAAAGGAAAAGTTGTCAAATGTAATCAATGTGGCATCACATCTTTACAAATCGTCTTTTCAAAAATAAACCAAAAAGAATTTGTAGTGCTTGTGGAAGAATTAGGCACTTGGAAGAACATTGCTACTATAAACAGAATCAAGAAAACAATTATGTAGAAGATGGTCACTTTGTGGGCAGAAAATGATGCCTCTAGCTCCAAAAAGCTTCTCTAAAAACATTGTATCTCCTACCCTCTGGCACGATGATGTAGCCAAGGTAGAAGAATAGTCAAAATTTATAACCTCACTCTTAGAAGAGACCTCAAGACCTCAAAGATAGGTCAAGTCCCTATCAAGGGGGGGGGAGGGACCTCACTCTTAGAGGTGACCTCTAGGCCTCAAAGATATAGGTCAAGTCACCATCCAGGGGAGGTGTTGAGATTTGAGGTGACATGTGAGCTAGAGAGAGAAGTGGGGACTTATCCCACATTGATGTACAAGCCCAAGAGTGTACCTCCTCATATAAAAGGGGAACATTTCAAGCAATGAAATATGAAGCAATCTCTCAAACCTCTTATGACTACAAGTCTCAATCTTGTAACCTAATTGTGCTTGAATCTTAAGCTTAGTTAGCATAATCTTCTCATCATCATTATGTTGCATCCACTATAAGATTAGTGTTTCTTAATCATAGTAATTAGGATTAAGCTTGCCATGCATGATGAGGGTTCATCTTTTCTGACACTATCTACATAATACGAGGCTAGACAGTCAGTTTGGGGTCTCCTAGTTGAGCAAGTTTATGCACACTCCCATTGGCAGGGATGCAAGTGAGTATTCTAATATTTATAGGGTACTCAATCCTTTGGCCTATTCTATGTTAAGGGAGGTGATATTTAACTACATACTTTTAGTGATTCCAACTTGACTAGATGTTTTAATAGGTAAGTATCTAAAGGCGAGTAACCACTAGTGGCTTTTTCTTCATCTTGGTGATTCATGTATATCATGGCTCACAACGAAAAGTAGCTAAAAATGGCCACTTCGAGCTATGAAACTGAGTATAGGGTAGCTTTTACAATGACTATGGAGTGTGTATAGATGAGATGCCTTTTGGTAGACCTTGGTGCTATCTCTTACTCCATCTTCACTAACAACCAAAGTGTATTAGCAGTTTTTTGTGAGGAACCCAGTGTTTCATGCTCGCACAAAGCACATTGAGGTGCATCAACATTATGTCAGGAAGAGGCACATTATGAGAGAGATTAGCCTAGCTTATGTCTCTACACACGATAATGTGTTAGA
Source organism: Cibotium barometz (assembly GCF_041138505.1). Taxonomy (NCBI): domain Eukaryota; kingdom Viridiplantae; phylum Streptophyta; class Polypodiopsida; order Cyatheales; family Cibotiaceae; genus Cibotium; species Cibotium barometz. Next base: position 5,394,159 of record NC_141063.1, read on the forward strand.
TATGTTCATGAAGGCTCTCATGCGAGAAGTTCAAAGCTTTCGTAAAGTTTTAGGCTTATTGCCATTTAGGAATTGATTACCACATGATCCATATACATGTTCACATCATCACTATATAAGGAAATGTGCACTATATGGCTAATCAATCCCCAAATGGCAATAAGCCTAAAACTTTGCGAAAACCTTCAAACTTCTCTCGTGAGAGAGTCTTCATGACCATATATTCCACATTGTTGTGGTGCAGAGACATAAGCCCGACTAATCTCTTCTACAATGAGTCTCTCCCTGACATAATGGCGTTTTAGTTATACACACTCTACAGTCTATGAAAGCTACCTTGTTCTCAACTTGACAACTTGAAGTGGCCATTTTTAGCTGCTTCTTATTGAGCCATGATACTAAGATGAAAGAAAAAGTTGCTAGTAGATACTTGCGTGTCATAACGCCTAGCCCAAGTAAAATCACTAAAAGCATGCAGTTGAATATCACCCCTCTTAGCATAAAATAGGCCAAGGGACTGAGTGCCCTGTAAGTATAGAATAGGCCAAAGAAATGAGTGCCATGTAAGTATTGGAATACTCACTTAGGAGCCTACCAATGATACTACAAGTAGAATATAATGTAAGTATTTGCCATGATTAATATAGGATACAATGTGACGTTTGTGGTGATTAATAATTAGGAAGGACTTGTCTTCTTGATGCATAACTTCTATCATTGGTTCAGTCATGTTTGATATTTCTTTAGACTTGTGGATGGCACATGCAAGTTGAAACATTGAAATGTAAAGTCTTAAAAAGAAAGGGTATTTGTATGCAATTGAAGGATGGTGGTAAAGTGAATTACAAGATCTTTTATGGTATACAAATGAAAGAAGATCTTTTATGGTATACAAATGAAAGAAGATCCAAATTTGCAAAGAAAGAAAAGGTAACATAAAGCATCAAAGTAAAGAATCCACCGCGCTTGATAAAGTGTAGTTTTTTTTACCCGATTTTCCACACGGGGGCGCGCGCGCGCGCGAGAGAGAGAGACACACACATTCTTGGTATTTTTAAGTGACGTTCTTCCACGTACACGTTATATTACGCCTAGTAGGGTAGTAATTGTCTTGGTATTTTTTAAGTGACGTTCTTCCACGTACACGTTACGTTGGAGAAGGTTGAATGCGTGTTGAGGAGTCTTAGAACGCGTGGTCATGCAGTCACCTCTGCAATGGCGCGGGGAGAGAGAGAGAGAGGGGGGGGTTGGGGTGGGGTGGGGTGGGGTGGGGGGCGGTGGGGGGGGGGGATTAGAGAGCTGGCTGCTTCGTCCAATAGATCAGCTGCAGTGTAGAGAAAAAGAGAAGGGCGATGATGCAGGTCGACGTACCTCCTAATTGTGCTGAGGATGATCGAGAATTAGGGGCTTACAGGACCAGCTTGCACCTTCCATTGCTTAATATAATGAGCAACAGTTATTATAATGGCTCTAATTTCCTGCACCGTCATGAATGTTTCCGAGAAGCTGGAGCTGGCTCTAGCAATATTTTTCGATCTGGCAGACGCATGCATGACCTTAATTATAGTATGGATGTAAATATTGGGTTCGAAGCAAAGGTGATCTGTAGCTTCCAAGCCAGGCTCCTGTGGTTGGGGTTGTTCGACTACAGCAGCGCCGGGCGGAATGTCAAGGCCTTCTTGTCCGGTATCGTCTTCTGCGTGCTAGGCGTGGGGGTGCCCATCCTCAACTACGTCCTAGTGAAGTGCCCGGACTGCGATGAGTCCAAGCAGCAGCCCTTCCAGACGCTTCTGGACCTCTCTGAGTCCACTCTTTCCGCCATCTCCTTCTCATGCTTGCTCTATCTCCTACGAAAATACGGCCTGCGGGAGCTGCTTCTGCTGGACGATGTCTGCCAAGACTCGACAGAGGTTCAGCAAGGCTACATGGGGGAGCTCCGGGTAACAAGAAATCGCGTAGATGTTTTCGGATTAGCATCTGAATGATTAATGCTCCAGTTAACGTTCTGAATGGATTGATTTCTAAACTCTTATACAGGATATTGCTTTCAACCTACTTGCCAAAATCCTTCTGCCCTTCTTCATCGTGGAGGTTGTGCACAACGTGCTGTGGTTTGTAGACGCCTCCGTGTATCTGCCTCTCCTGGACGACCAGACAGCGGTGAAGAAGATCATCATGTGCTGCTTGTCGATGGTATCATGGGCCTACAACAACACCTCGTTCCTGTTCATGTGCCTTCTCTTCAAGCTCATGTGCTCGTTGCAGGTCCTCCGCCTGCAAGGCTACTACAAGCTTCTGGAGTCGCCAGAGACACCGTCGGTCCTACTCATCTTGCAGGAACACATGCGGCTTCGCGAGCAGCTTCTGCTCATCAGCCACAGGTTTCGCCTTTTCCTGCTCTTCACATTGTTCGCCATCACGCTAAGCCAACTCTCCATACTCTTCAAGGTCACGGCATCCAGCGGCCCCGTCAACTTCGCCCGAACGGGGGATCTGGTGGTGAGTACTCAATTTCATCTAAGTCGTGATCGTTAATAATTCGCCTAATAATAATTATAGATGACCTATATAATACATCCGAATCCACGCCTAGGTGTGCTGTGCTCTGCAATTGGTGGGCTTCATCATCTCCCTCCACGCAGCGGCCAAGATCACCCACATGGCCCACCGGATCGTGGCCATCGTTAGCCAATGGCACGCCGTGGCAACGTGCGCTGACGTGGATGCCGACGACGATTTACTGTCCGACCACATTTCATCGGAGATCTTGGACGGCATTATTAGTGCAGGTCGAGTAGTAGACCGCTTCCGGTTCCGCCCGCCACGCCCGCTCCTGCTCATGGAATCCGGCGCTGACAGCGATTTAAACGCTAGCTTGCAGCTCTTCCGCTCCTTCAAGGATTCGCTGGGGGGCGACAGCTCCTCGACCTCCTCCTCCTCTTTTCACAAGCGCCACTCCTTAGGTTTGTGTAGCAAGCTAAAATCCTCGTTGCTTTTAAACATGATGTTTCGGGTAGATCAAATGATCTCATTACCTTTGCCTTAATTTGCAGTGGCGTACCTCCAACATTGCAGCGCGGGCATTTCTCTCTACGGGTTCGTGTTAGACAGAGGCTGCCTGTATAGCATTTTTGCTATGGAGCTTTCGATCGTGCTTTGGACTTTGGGCAAGACGCTCATTTTGAGCTCATGATTCAAGCTTAGCTTGATCAGATCTAGCTTTTTTTCCAACGGTAATTTTGAGAAAAGATTAGACAGTTGTCCGGATCAGACTCACCGTTTCTTGGGACATACGATCCCCGCCGCCCGCTGCTTTTATCACGGGAGCCGGCCATGAAAATGGTTAAATAATACTGATTCTTGTAGTTTGCCTATCTCCTCCGTTGCTATTTCCCTCTCATAAATAATTATTGCCTATGAGTAATACTAGTATTGGCGTTAGAGTTCCAGCAAAAATAGGCTCAGTTTTTCTAATTTAGGTCATGTTTTAAGTAAACACAATACATTATTTCAAGTGACTTCATATATACATATCTCAAAATAACATCCATGTCTCGTAGATTTATAGCAAAAACAAAAATATCATAGTAATGTAGCATACGAAGATGCAAAAAAGAACCAATATTACATATTCTCAAAATGCACCACAAAATACGTATTCTCAGTCAGTAATGTTAGAATCAACAAATTGAATTCTTCTCTTGTGAGAAGGATCATTCATTTGTCTCCTCACAATACTCTCTCTATTGTAAAGCGGTGATCCATCCTGCACATGCTCTACTATCGATGAATGCAAAAGACCTGCACAAATGAAACAACGATAAATCAAACCTCAAAAGGACCTGCACATAACGACACATCGATAAATAAAATCTTAAAAAAATCTTATAATAAAAAAACACAATTAAAATTACCTCGTACAATAGAACATCGAGTGAATGGTACATAAGGAGCTCTAGTATAAAACCCATAACGAATACCAATGGTCATGAAGGATGTAAGAAACAACCAGTCATCGGGTACTGAATACCCCTCAAATAATGCAAAGCATTTGTCCATCTCTCTCCAAAACAAATAGACACCCCACTCCTCATCAGGAACACCGATCCCGTACATCTCGATGCCTTCGTCGACAACTCTTACCATAAACGTATCAATGTCATGCAATATCCTAAAATCAAAGCATAACAAATAGGTTATACAATTATTTATATATAGGTTCAAAAAATATTTATACAATGCCTAACAATTACACTTATACTTACTCATCCCTATAAGCATCAATCATAATCCCTATTACGTGACCTGCAGTAATAGGAGCTGACCATAGCGGTGGCTCTATACAGATAGATATCAGTATAGAATGTCATGTTCCATACTTTGTAATCAAGAAAAGTTATGCAAATATAGAGAATAACTCACCTACTATCCTAGACAAAGGCATGTCCAATGTAAAGGTAATCTTAGACATGTCTGTCAAAACATAATCAACAAAAATAGGTACTTTTACCATGGACAAATATGTATAAAAAAAGAAATCACAACAAAATTAATCAAATTGCAGAACTTAAATAAGAAACCTGACTTGTCACTTTGAAGTCATCAACATCTCCTTATAAACAATATTGTTTGTTGTAGGTGTATAACTTTGAAGATCATCAAATGAATACTCCACATTAGCGTTATCCTCAAGTAACACCTTCACAGCATGAGGAGACCGTGCTCGTGACAACGTGACATACAATTGCCCAACCATGAGTAAACACTAGAGCCACCAAATACAACCCCAAGACATTTAGGGTTTGGCCTTGTGATTTGTTAATTGATATGCCAAATGCCAGCCGCACGGGAAACTGTCTCCGCCTCATGGTGAATGGTAGTTGGGCCTCGCTGCATATAAAGGTAATCCGTGGAAGAAATACTCTTTCACCAACTTTAGTACCAGTGATGATTTCAATCTCCAAGACTTTAGAGTGAAAGGCCTTACATATCATCCGTGTACCATTACAGAGTCCACGTCTTGGATGCAAGTTACGAAGTAAAATAACAGGAGCTTCTAACTTTAAAACCAAGCAGTGAGGTGGATATCCGCCCCGAAGGTCGATTGTGTTCAAAAATTCTGTGGAATATAGGAATGAATTTTTATCATTTTCAAGAATTGAGTCTGCACTGAAATATTACTTAGGCTCACCAAGCATTACATCCAAAGCTGTCTTATTCACAATATCCACTTGATTGTTTATCGGAGTAAGAATAGCACGCTCACTAAAGTATGAAGCATATATCATAGTGATAGCCAATTCAGAGTATACCCAATGTACCAAGTCATTAAGAGTCGATCTTTGCAAGACCATATTACTTGGTAGTGTCACCATCGTATTATCATCGCTACAATCCACTCCATTCCCAATATTCATAACCCACTGTTTAAACTCATTGCATCCATTAGTATTGCTTAATTGAATACGCATATTTTCAGTTAACTTTAAAACTTTGATAGAGTTCCATAGAAAGGAACAACACAATGCTGCATTAACAATATCCTCATGTCTTCCCTTCATAATAACAGGCAAGATTTGTCTAGAATCTCCCGTCATTAATACAACCTTTTCACCAAATGGCTTATCTAAGAATAATACATCTTGTAAGCTCCTATCTAATGCTTCAAAAGCATAACGATGAATCATTGGAGCCTCATTCTAAATAATGAGCTTACAAACTCTCAAAACCTCAGCAAGTTGTACAGGGATTTTTGCAAGTTGAAGAATTGTTTAGCTCTAGAGGTATCTTGAATCTAGAATGTGTAGTACGTCCATTCACCAAGAGTAGAGAAGCAATACCTGACGATGCAGTGGCCAAAGCAACATACCCTTGTTCACGTACTCGCGCAAGCAAGCAATTATACAAATAGGTCTTGCTCAATCCCTCGGACCATCTAGGAAAAAAATGTCACCTGCATCTGTCGCAATTGCATGCATTACAATATTTTTAAGCAACACGCTGGCTATCTGTTAATGTTGACTCCATAGCACTTGACAGGTTAGATTGTTCGACAGTATCAAAAGATCTCTCTTCCAAAAGCAATCTATTTTCACACAAGACTTCCAAATCAGTTCTGTTTAATAGTTCAGGCATTCCTTCAAAATCTACCAATGTCTGTCTCTGAGCACGAAGAATTTCTTCTAAATGTAGTAGTGCATGAGTTTCAGCTAATTGTTCAATACCAATAAATTGACCCCTGCTTCTCGATAACTGGTATAGAAAATCTTCTATCATTTCTTCTTGAAATCTCTTCCACAATATTCCTGGACAGGAAGGCTCACAAAATAGCAATATAGTACCAAAAAGACATCTCAACTGCAAGGCATTTTGCATGGATGATGCTTCCTCTATACATGCAACCCATTCAGAATCATCTTCCAGTATCCCTCTGGCAATGCAAGCTGCCTTGAAAGAAGGATAGATGTGACCATTGAGAGATCGCAAATCTTCAAATGACTTAGATTCTTTACATATTGTAAGAAGTAGGCGAACATAGTATGCCTCACCTGCCAAAGGAGCTATAAAGTACATGCACCCTATAGTGTTTCCAATCTTTCTTTTGGTCCATTTCTTCAACCTGGAGTTCCAAACCCATTGTTGAGGGAAATCACTATACAATGTATTGTTTGCTTTGATTACAGGTAAACCATTCAGTCACAGTAGTCTTGCCTACATTTTTCCTCTGAAGAAAAACATCTGCAATATTATCATCCTCTCTGAAGATAACATTATGACCCCCATCTAAGTGTACCTGCAACCGTTGCACATCAGGCTTCTCATTGTGTAAATCATACTCAAAGAGTCTCCAACATGCCTCTGATGCAGAGACGTAACGTGCATCCAAATACCTGTGAATCTCATCAACTACGCAAGCAGCATTAACATCCCCACCTTGTACAGTGCTAAATCTTATTGTTGCTTTGTCATGCCCCTTGTATATGTACTTGTAAAGATATTTCACTGCTGCTATTGTTGAGCATATTTCCACATTTACATGAGCATTATATGTGACTGAAAGATAAGGGTTATATGGCACAACCCATCTATTATCAACATTACACTTTTTCAATGCCACAGTTCTTCCATCATTTCGATGCATATACACAGGGTAACCACTCTCATCCACAGTAGTCTCTTGTGCAAAAGCTCGTGGATAGTTCCTTGTGCATTTCCCTTTATCCATACAAATTGCACTTGGATTGAATGGCCCACAGGGCCCATGGATATTACAATGCAACACAACATCATGCAGAGTAGGAAACATTTGCTTGTCAGGCAATTCGGCACATACTAATCTGTCATAGTCTTGGACAGTCTTAGGTTTATGTGCACTATCCAAGATCAATAACGTGTGTGAATGAGGCAATCCTCTTTTTTTGAACTCAATGACACTCACATATCCAATCACCTTACCACACTCTTGTTAGATATCCTTTTATCTCCACCCAGGGCAATTAGAGACCTCTTAAAGTTTCTTTTGCTACTTGTTTTTATGCACAAAAGGTATCATTTTCTGCAAGAATCCTATGAGTCTCTTGCATCAATACATCACCATTATTACAGGTAACATTATGCATCCTTGCATCACAACAATGAGGTTCACTATCCCTTGACTCCTGTGTACACTATTTTATTTTTTCATTTCTTCTTTTCCTTGGAGCATTCAAGGAAATGGTCTGAAGAGGGCACCTCAAACTACGGTGTCTCTACCATTCTTGCTATAAACCTAATTCCATCAAGTATTCAATTAGAAGGAGTGGCACATTGAGTATAAAGTCATTTTCTTTATTATAAAATAGTAAACATTGAATAAAAATAACAATATTTTTTCTATAATATTTGTGTATACACATAATATACAATCCCTCATGAGATTTTCTCCAATCTTCACATACATACTAAAAGATTATAAAGCTCTCTCTCTCTCTCTCTCTCTCTCTCTCTCTCTCTCTCTCTCTCTCTCTCTCGGGATGACATTTACCCACCTGGGTTCAAGTCTCCCCGTCGATTGGGTAGAAATAACCCTCTAAGTCGACGTTAAGCGGTCTAGTCTCAAGTGGGTATATACACATGTATATGTACATGTATATACATGTGTATATATATATATACACATGTACATATAAGAGACAAAAAGGCATAAAAAGAGAATTTTCTATTAAAAAACCATTAAAAGAGATTCTCTATAATCTCCATATAAATACTAAGAGATTATATCCACATATATAAATCAATCTCTCTCTCTCTCTCTCTCTCTCTCTCTCTCTCTCTCTCTCTCTCTCTCTCTCTCTCTCGCAATGATATCTGAGAGACAAAAAGGACCATCAATATCATTCAAGTACTTAGAGCCCAAAGTTACAAAAAGATAATACTGTCATAAGCATTTGTTGCATGACGAGTGAAGATCAATGCAAGGATGCAACAAAAAAGACACTTAGGGCTCTTGTAAAGAGTTCCAAGTTGTAGATGAATGTGGGAGTGGGCTTGACAATAATTCCACATGGGAACTTTTGGGAGTTTTAGAGTTTTTGTATAAAAAGTGGCTCATTTGAGAGCTAAAGGGGACTTTTTGGTCATTTGGTTGAGAGGCTCATAGAGAGAGCTTGCTCCATAGCTCCTTCTCATGTGCTCTCCCAAGGCTCTCCATCTCCATTCTTGCTTCAATCTTGTACTCTCTATTCTCTATGTATTTAATGATATGAGGTTGTGGTCTACACACTTGCTAATCTAGGTGGATTAGGCATTTTTTGCATTTTTGTGCATGAAATGATGTGTAGTTGAGGCTTGTGTGATAGCTCTTTGCATGTTAGATTCTTGCATAAGTTGCATTTTTGTGCTTAAGTGTAGCTTAATCTTGATGCGTTGATTATGTTAGATTGAGAAGGAATCAACGATTGATTGCTTGATTGTTGAAGAAGGATTGAGTAGGATTAGAAGTCATTAGTGTATGGTTAACTAATCTTCTCCCATTCGGGATAGCCTCTATGCGCTAACCGGGTTGCATTCACGGATTGACAATCTGTGTGGGTTGGAGTGTAGCCTCCGCTATGCTATGATGTCCCAAACAATGGCGCTGCTACCGAGGAACGCACACCTAAGTTAGTGAAGGGTGTTAACCATTACTTCTTACTAAGTGCTCCATTGATTGCAAAATCGTGGATTAGGGTAGATTAGAGTAGAGTTTGCAAGGGCATTGAGTGTGTGATCTCAAGGGCGCCTTGTGTGTTTTCTGTTTTTTGATTAGAAGCAAAAAAATTAAAACCCCATTGCGGTAGAGTGATCCCGCCATTAATTAGGCTTAAGTGCTTTCTGTTTTTGTATTTTTTGACGTGGCTGGCAGTGAGGCGCAGAAGAAAAGATAGTGAAGGCGTCACTTGAAGGCGGCTGAATATATATATATATATATATACTAATCCGAATAATCAGCTCGACGATGAGAGAACCTCGCAGGACTCTGCTGATACTGATACGCTGCAGCCTGTAGAGGCGCTGTGGGGGGCGTCTGCAGCAGCTGACATGGCAGTAGAAGTGGGGGACGTCTGCATCGAGCGCAGCCTGCAGAGGCGCTGTGGGGGGGCGTCTGCAGCAGCTGACGTGGCAGTAGAAGTGGGGGGGCGTCTGCATCGAACGCAGCCTGCAGAGCGCTGTCGAAGAGGAGGTGACTGTGTGGGTCTGCGTGGAGCTGCTGACGTCGGGCTGTAGGAGGTGTGTAGTTGGAGGCGCCTGGCAACTGAAGAGAAAGCGAAAAAGAGAAGGCGAGGAGAGAAGGCAAAGGGACCGCGAGGTGAGAAGGCAAAGGGACCGCTGCAGCAGCTGAGGTGGCGAAGAGAAGGTACCCGTGGTGCAGAGAGAGCGAGGAGGAGATAGAGTACCCGCGGCGCAGAGAGATTCGAGGTGATAAGGTCGGTGATATTTTTTATTTTTTATTTTTTTTATTTTTTATTTATTTATTGTTAATTTCTTTGTTAATTGAAAAAAAAAATAAAAAACCATAAAATAATATTTTTTTTAAAAAAAGAAAAAAAAGGGAGAGAAAAGAAAAAAAAGAGAGAGAAAAAAAAGACAGGAAAAAAAATTTAAAAAAAACAATTTTTGTGTTTTTATTTTGAGTCCATTTTTCATTTTTTAAATTTCTGTAAAATTTTGCATAATTAAAGTAGCTTGCATTTTTTTTAGAATTTCTGTAATTGTGTGCATAATTAGTATTTTTTTAACGTAATTCATATTTTTGTGTAATTAGAAAAAAAGAAAAAAAAGTTAAAAAATAATAATAATAAAATCATTTTCAAAAAAAGAAAAAATTCAAAACAAAAGATAGGTATACACATATTCATTTTAGTTGCATTTAGTGGTTAGGTAGGGTAAAATATATATATATATATATACATATATTTATTTATTTATTTATTTAAAAAAATAAAAACAAATACAAAAACAAAACAAAAAAAGAAAAAAAACACATAAAAAACCAAAAAAAAAATTAACCTTATGCACTTGCGGTCGGGACGTCTTATAGATTCTGCCCCATAGGGCCTATGGCACCTTCTAGAGTACCTACGCAGGAAAGTGGGACCCAATCAGTAGAAAATTTGGCAGATATTGTTGAAACCTTTTCCAAATCCCAATCTGACACCCTTTCCTCCAGAACAACTAGTTCATTGTCCATGGACAATCTAGGGCCGTCAAATAGTCATCCCTTAGCCCCAAATAGGACACCCACAAGATCTTTTAATCCATTTGAAGCCGACACCATGGGGTTAACACTCAATGTGAGACTCCAATATGTCTACACGAATGCTCAAGGAGCTGAGATCTTTAGGGATCCACGACAACGGTATCTTGTTAAGATCGCAGACATTTTCTCAGAACTTGATAGAGCACCTCTAGTCGATGACCAGGGTAACATGTACATGGATGGAGATGGTGTTCGCTACGAAGTCACCTACCATCCAGAGAATGTAGACAAATTAGGGGAGCTCTCTAAAACCGAGTTCTTAGACTTATCGAAGCTTTCCAGAGAAGGGGAGTCTAGAGATGACTGGCTCATTGAGCCGGACATGCCTGGACCCTCCAATGCCCAGTCCTCAAAGCCATCCATAGATGATTTACTTCTTGTAGATCTAAATTTGGAAAGGGATAGGAAAGGCAAGAGCAAAATGGATCAGGGGGCTGAGAACCAATGGGAGTTTGTACGACAAATTCCAGTGACAAAGGTCTTACAAGATGACCCACTTCAAGAGGTCTATAAGGATATTATGCCACAACTAGATTGCCACAGCTTGATCTTCCTCTAGCACTGGTGGTGGTACTTGAGAGGGATATTATGCCACAGCTCGATCTTCCTCTAGCACTGGTGGTGGTACTTGAGAAGCTTGCAGGACACATGAACCGAATAATTGATAAATGGGCCAATGAATACCGAACCTTAGATTGGAAGGAGATTCGGGAGCTCACGTGGAAAGGACAACCATTATTCATGGAAGTGTTCTCAACAGATACAGCCAAACCAGGAGAGACAGCCTTTCCTGGAGAAACTGTTACTCCTCCCCTACGAGAGTTCACTAGAGAGGGACCCTCAACATCAAAGTGGACCACTGCTAGTAGCCCAACTCTAGCACCAAGATATTGTCCTACACCAAAAGTGTGACCACCACAGGTCACACCACAACAACATTTTTCTCGCTATAACAATCGGAGGGTAGGGGAGCCAACTCGGCCTCCCATAAATGCACCTCCTGAAATGCGGGTGACAAGATCTTTGGAGGGGTTTGGTGAGGCTGGTAATAGGGGACCCACACCAATTTGGGATGCATGTGGACCATCTTACCAAAGAGAGGAACAATTCCCACTGAGAGTGAGAGGCCGTAGGCCCTATGATGAGTATTCAAGACAAGTAAGGCCATCAACTCTTCACAAACTGGTAAAGAAGTATGAAGGGTCGGGAGATCCATACAACCATGTAGCAGCATTTAGGCAAGCAGTTCGAGCTGAGCAAGTGGCTGACAAGCATACTCAAATTGAGGGATTTGGGCTTACTCTTGAGGGAAAGGCCCTTGCTTGGTTTCAGGCATTAGAGGCTTCAGACAAATCTTCTTTACGAGTTTTGGAAGAGAGATTCATTGCTGCTTTTTCCTTGATGGGAATTCAACATGACAGTAGCAAACATCTACTCTTTCAAGCAAGGCGAGACTGGGAGTGTTAGAGACTGTGTAAATAGAATGAAGCAGTACATTAATCGTTGCCCAGAAGATGAGAAGCCCGCCTAGAGTCGATTAATTTCTCTCTTCTTAAAAGGACTCAAAAATTCAACACTGCATACACATCTCTATGCAAAGAAGCATACAAATTTCAATGAGTGTTGCCATGATGCTATGGATTTCACAGATAACTTCAAATTCCAAGATGGTTCTGGCCCTAAGGTGAAACCTAGAGATCAGTGGGGTGATGACCAAAGTTCAGGGTCTAGCGCGCTAGTAAATCCAGACCAGATAGCTAACCTAGTACTAAGGAGATTGGGACATACCTATCGTCCACCCATGCAGCCACAACAACAGCAGCAACGAATGAGGAGTGTACTACCTACAGGTCCTCATCTTTGTGGAGCATGTGGCAGTAACCATAAAACCGAGGAATGTAATACCTTTTCTCCTCTAGTCACAAACCAACCCACAAAGAAGTGGTGCCAAGCCTGTGCTGCTTGGAACTTTACCCACACCACACAGGAATGTACTCGCATTACAAGAATGAGACAGGAACGTGAGCAGCCAAGGGGTGGAGTGGCTCCACAAATGTATCAACAGTATACTAATTTTGAACGTAAGCCACCGATGGCACAAGAGCAAGCACGACCTGTTCTTGGTGCTCAACCTCCTGCTCCTGGGACTGCTCCTGTGAGGGTTGTTGACTACGACAATTCAAATATGTGTAGAGACTTGGTAAACCCAGGCTATGTGGAGGAGGAAAATGCATCATATTCATCCAAGGAAAATCTCTTTGAAAGTCCCGCATACCCAAGCCAAGCACTGGAACACAACTCTTTGATGTTGCTAGGCGGCTACCAACCTAGGACTCCAGGCCCCTCAGGTCAATGGTGGCAGCCAAGGAAAGTAGAAGCCAAACCAATGGGCCCCTGTTATGAGTGCGGAGAATCCCATTGGGCTCGTGATTGTCCACATCGCTCAAGGCAAGCAGCTCGATCCAATACAACAGTACAACAGTTTCCACCAATTGAAAGATATTGTCTAGGGTGTTGTGTAGAACACTTCCCAAAGGATTGTTTGCTAAAACCACATGAGGAAGGCACCTCTCAACCAAAGGTCTCACTCAACCTTGTAGGGGCAGTTCCATCACCACCTTCATCTGAGAATGAGGATGTCGTGCCACTTAGAGTCATGACTAGATCACAGACACGAAATGCCAAAATACAGACTGATGAGACACCTCACACTAGGGATGCAAAGGCAAATCTAGTGGACAAGACCCTACATTCCAATAAAAAAAAGACCACTAGGAGGAAAAAGAACCGAAACAAGCGAACTAAAAGTGCATCCACTAGTTCTCAAGAAGCCTCTAAACAAAACATGAAGGATCAAACTCTTACATCCCAACAAGTGCATGAGGAGCATCAACCTCAACCTGGGCCTCTAGTGCTAAACAAGATGAGGCTAGTATGACCGAGGATAGTTCTGGGGGTTCTGTTTTTGTGGATAAAGTGAATGAGACTTTAGATTCCATCATTGATGCTCATAGAAGTCGCATTGCAGCTTTATCTGAGCTACCCAAGAAGCTTCAAGAATACCCAAACCCTCGTGAGGAGAAGATCAATCTAGTTGTACATCAGCAACTCATTAGGGAAGCTCAGTCAATACTTGAGAGACCACCACCACCTATTCCTCGGGGCCCAACCTCTCTGAAGCCAACATTAGAAACCATACCAGAAGTGTCATCAAGTCGGGAAATGAGAAGTGAGCTCATCTCACAAGCTCATAGCGAGAGGTCTGCACCAATTGACACCCCATTGAAAGAAGAAATTCTGCCACCACCCAGCCTTGTCTTCCCATGCAATGATGAAATGATTGATGCTAACGAGGACATGGCAAATGAGATGTGGGCAGCAGTTCATGAGAAAGTTAATGAGAACATGTCCTCTATTAGTTCGCCTCCATTCTCTGAGGTGGATTTTACCAGGGGCACAGAAAACAATTCTAGTCGCCCAAGCATCCAGGAGGAAGTTCAAACAATTGTTTCTCCTAGAAGTAAGCATACAATGAAAACCTTACCATCATATCTGGGAGAATATGAGAACTGTTCTCAAACCTTGAGGATACCCTCCATGCATAAAAGGTTGACAAAGGAGAAGGATATGAGTATCGTGCAAGCTATTTTGTCAGCACCAGTGGCTTGTACCTTACCTTTGCTTGATTTGATAAAAATTCGACCTGAGTTGTGGAATGATATTGCCACATGTTTGTCAGAGCAGGTATTGCTACAAAAGGGTCACCATGAGTGTACTCTACACCCTGAGACAAAGCATGTTGTGCCAGTTTCTATCAACAAAGTAGGAAAATTTTGTGAGGACGATCAAGGAAATGCTACCCTCCCATTAGAAGTGCAAAAAGTAGCATCAACTGCAATACTTGATAGTGGTGCAGGAGTGGGCATTGTAACAAGGTCCATTTGGGAAAAGTGGGGCAAACCAGCTATTAGGAGTACCAGGATACGCTTGCAGCTAGCAGATGGAAGCTTAGAACATCCCCTTGGGCTGCTTGAGAACATATTGGTCACCACATGTGGGATTGAATATGAGCACACCTTTGCAGTAGTGGATTTTGGAAAACATCCAAACTATGAAGTGATATTGGGTAGACCATTCATGCGACAATTTCAAATGATTCAAGATTGGGGATACAATTATTTGTACCTCCGACATGATTCTGTCATCACAAGAGTCAACCTAAGGAATCACTCATATCGTGATGTAACAAGGTCTCCAATAGATGAGTTTGATTCTGCTTCATCTGAGGGCTCAAGAGTTACATTGTCAAATGGGCGAGAAGATCTGTGGATGTGTGGAGCCTCATGTAGGGATTTCAACACTGAGAGACTTAAGGGTAATCGAAGTGTATCAGATGTGGCATACATTCCACAACCCTTCCCTGAGCATTTAATTGATCCACTAGAATGGAGTCATGTCCTTGCAACATTATCAACATGTGCTTTACCTAAGCCAATTCAATTTTGTGACTCAGATGGATATGACATTATTCCTATACGAATGGTACAACCATGTGACCTTCTAGATGATTATAGAAATGCATCCACAACAGCACTGCATGTCGAGGAAGTCTCAGTGGAGGATTTAACACTCGAATCTGCTAATGATGCTGATAAGGAAGATGGATGGGACTCTGATTTTGATAATGATGTGATAATCCCTGAGGAAGAGTTAGGAAAGGCACGCCTACTCTTGAGAGGAAGGGAGGTTCAAGTAGAGATCCCTCGAAGCCGACCTAAACGTAAATGCTGTAAGAGCCATAAAAGAATCCGTAAACAAGATGAGAGGGAACGATGTGAGAGACTACAAAAAGAAAAGGAGGAGTCTAAGAGTGAACACTCTCGACCACCACCTCACTTCTCAGGAAAGAATGGATATCTATACTATGTCCAAGCACAAGATAGTATCAAAGACCAAGTAAAACGATCAGATGGACTCCAAGCAGGAGAAAAGCTAAAAACTGTTAGCAAAAATCGTAAAAAAATGAAGAAACAAAAACCAAAACTCAAATCTAAAACCGATTCAAAAGAGAGTGTCGGAAGTGCAAAGACAACGGTTGAACAAAGAAATCTGATGCAAGATGGCAAAGGAGAGCTCAAAACCGCATGGTCTTCAATGAGTGAAGACTCAAGTGGACAAGAACAGGGTCTCAATGTTCCCCCCAACTTCGCACAGTACACTCTTCAAGATCGGAAGATTGTTCTTCAACAGCCCATGCGACAAAAACCAAGCGTGCGCCAGGGGTTTCATATGATGGTCCAGAAGATGCAAAAAAGATTGATATTGCTAAGCCTGGAGAAGAGCCTCGCTATGTGTGGATTGCCACAGACTTGTCCTTAGATGAGGAGAAGTTATTAATTCAAACAATAAAGGAGTATCACGATGTTTTTGCTTGGAGTTATAAAGACCTCAAAGGAGTTGATCCAAGCATATGTCAGCATACAATTCCATTGCGAGAGGATGCAAAGCCCTCCAAGCAACGTCCTTATACTTACAATGAAAATTTCGCACGGAAGATAAAGGAAGAAATAGACAAGCTCTTAGAGGCAGAATTTATCTATGAGATTGAACACACTGAATGGGTCTCCCCTATTGTAGTGGTGCCCAAGAAAAATGGAAAACTTCGGGTATGTGTAAACCTCAAGAAGGTAAATGCAGCTACTATGCGTGATCATTACCCACTTCCAATCACGGATCATGTTCTGGAACGAGTTGCAGGGAAAAAGGCATATAGTTTCTTGGATGGATTCTCCGATTACAATCAAGTGTCAATTGATCCAAAGGATCAACACAAGACAGCCTTTGCTACTGAAGATGGCATCTTTGCCTATCGTGTTATGCCATTTGGTCTGACAAATGCACCAACAACCTTTCAGCGGTTAATGAGTCATGTATTCAAGGAGTACCTTAGGCAATTTCTTGAGATTTTCATGGATGATTTATGTGTTCACTCACAAGAGCATGATGATCATATAGAACACCTCAGACTTGTGTTTCAAAAGTGTCAACTTTATCGTATATGCCTGAATCCTGACAAGTGCAAATTCATGGTGAGACAAGGAAAAATCTTGGGCCATATTGTTTCTCGCAATGGGATTTCAACAGATATGGATAAAATTGATGTCATTGTCTCATTACGTCGGCCTATCAACCCTAAAGGGGTACAAACATTCATGGGACATTGTGGTTATTATCATCGATTCATCTACATGTACGCTGTCCTAGCCAGACCATTATATGCTCTTCTTGTAAAGTTTAATTGGACTGATGAGTGTGAGGAATCCTTTGAAAAGTTGAAGCAAGCATTAGTGACTGCACCCACCTTACGGGCACCAGATTGGAACCAAATTTTTCATGTCCATATTGATGCTTCAAACTTTGCAATTGGATGTATTTTGGCTCAATCGGGAGAACATAATAAGGATTTCCCAATCTCATATGCTAGTCGACAGTTGAACAATGCTGAGAAGAATTACACCACAACAGAAAGAGAAGGATTGTCCATGATATATGCAGTGAAAAAGTTTCGCCATTACCTTTTGGCAAACAAATTCATAGTTTTTGTGGACCATCAAGCATTGCTATATTTGGTCAATAAGCCTTGTGCAACTGGAAGGATTGTGAGGTGGTTTATCATCCTTCTTGAGTTTGATTTTGAAGTGGCAGTTCGAAAAGGAACAACTTATCTTAGGGCAGATCATTTGTCTCGAATCACCTCTGGCGAAGCTCTTGTGGATGTAGATGATGATATGTTAGATTCAACACTTTTCCTTGTAGAGACAGCTCCTAGATGGTCTGAATCCATCTTAGAAATTTTGACAAGTGGGTAGATACAACTAGCGGGTCCTAATGTGGACCTATGGCGACCATTCAAGTTAATCTCAGGGAGATTATATCGTCAGGGTAATGATGGAGTGTTGCGACTTATACCTAACCCTGACCAATATGAGGAAATCTTGGAATGGGCACATGCAGGTATCGGTGGAATCCATGCATCAGCTACTACTTGTGTGCGACGTATATCTCAGGATGGGCAATGGTGGCCTACCATGCATGCAGATGCTGAAACATTTGTTTGTAACTGTGCTTCATGTCAAATTCAACAGCCAATTCATAATGTCACATTATTCCAAATTTCAACTACACCAAGTTGAAGTAAGTATATTGTGGACTATCTTCAGCATGGTCATACGGATCAAAAAATTCCTAAACATCGAAAGCGTGCTATTAAAGTTGAAGCGGCAAACTATATGCTGATAGAGGGCCAACTCTACAAGAGGGGCAAGGATGGCAACTTACGCATGTGTGTATGTGAAGCTGACTATTTGAAAATCTTAACTCATGCGCATGCAGGTGTTGGGGGTGGACACTTTTCGGGCAATACCACAGCTAAGTTGATTAGGTGGTCTGGGCTTTGGTGGCCAACCTTACAAATGAATGCCGAAGAATATGTAAAACATTGTGACGATTGTCAATAAGGTTGATACCCAAGGGATGATATAAGGTTAATTCAGATAGATTTAGATATTGGTGCATATCATAAACCTCAACCCACCCATGGCTAATGATCCACTGGTAATTGTGAGCAATAACCTCATAGTTGGTTGGTGTGGATGGCATGTCATCTAGCATGAACAGGTCGAGTTTGTTGACACTTTCATCGAGAATGACAGAATGTTGTAATACCCGACACCAACTATGAAGGTTGAGCACTATGTGGTGTAATTGGAAAAAGAAGATATCAGTTGGGTTAGTAAGAATTACATCACCCCTTAATATTCCCATTACCAGTGTAGGGTCAGCATCTCTCTTTGCATTCTGATGTTGTATAAGGATTAGATCTCCTAAATTGAGGTCTTTTGTTAGATTAATTTCATACTGAAGAAGAGAGAGTGCTAGGGTAGATAAAAACAAAGTAAATGTTTGAGGAGGGGCCTGAGGAGTCACCGACAAAGAACCTATCTTGGAAGCACGCTCGATGAGTTGATGTAGCTCTTCGGTTTGGTAAGCCTTTGTTCCAATTCCTAGATTCTGGAGTCCTTGTCATTGAGGAGTATGGAGATTGCCGCCTCACGTGCATCCCAAGTAGTTGCTAACTTTGTGTATCTTCTTTTGGCTTCTTCTTTGGCACTCATGGGAGGTGGCTTGAGCTTGAGCCTCCTCTACTTGCTGTAGGCACTCTTGTGCCAAGGTTTGACTACTGTGTTAGTTGTTAGTTGTACATGCTCGAGAACTTGTTGGTGGCTTACTAGCCATCTGATCCATTTCCTTTGTCTTGGCACTTATAGACTGATTGAGGTCTCTTAGCTTTTCTACATGTGCTTTTTCACATGTTCTTGTTCTATTTGGATGCTAGTCACCTTTTGTTCCTAGGTAGCAATTTCTTCCTTGAGCTCATTGATTTGGCTGGTGTACCCCTCTTCTTTAACTTGGAATGTGGCATGGGCATCCCTCAGCTGTTGTGTGTGCTGCACCTCTTTCTCTTTGGTGTGTGCCACCTCCTTTTGAAGCTATTCCTTTGCTTGATCTTTTTAGCTTTGAGCTCCTCATTATCCTTGGTTGTTCTGACTATTCTCTTACTCAATAGCCCACTCTGCCCTTCCATGGTTTGTCAGCCTTGCTTCCTATTCTTTGGTAGTCTTTAAACTTTTAATGATGACTTCCTTGTGTGTGGGGTTAGCTGCAACTAATTGGTCTTTAAGAGCTTGCACTTGGTTTATTTTGTCTTTGTTTTGCTTCCATAATTCCGCGTAAATGAGTGGTCAGGAGGTGATAACACCACAAGCGTTATTCCTGTGACCATATAGATGAGCTGGTAGAGGCTGAGCTGTCTGCTTTCATGAAACTGGAGTTGTAGTAGCTTGTTAAGACCTTCCATGCTCTCTTCGTGGAATGTACCAAGAAGGACCTTGTGTTGTGGATGTTTTTAAAGTCTAGTGTTCTTCTCTTGCTGAGGCTGGGATTTTCTTCGTTCCTTTTGCATTTGTCAACTTCTTGTTCTTGTTCCTCCCGAGAAGCTTATGGATGTGTTGATGTGGCTTCTTTGTTCTCCTTTCCAACATCTGCTTGTGGCAATTACTGCTCCTCCTATTCTTGTGGCGCACCTATTTCAGTTGAGGTGGGTTGATCCAACAGTATTGGATCATGCAGAGGTGATAGATTTTTGAAAACCAAAGTGGCTAGGTTGGAAGGAGGTGTTTGGAGTACTGATTCTGGAACTTCTATTTTTGAGGGTAACTTTTTTGTGAAGCTTATGCTGTCAATTCCTAATTCTGGGTCAAGGGTGGTGGGTTACCTTCAATGGTGCTTGCTGTTCTACCAGCGTTACTACCTAATATGATGCAATATCCTTGGTGACCTCCTCTTCGAGGCACTTGGTTTCCACTTCCACTTGCTGTACATTGCCTCTCATCTTTTTTGGTTTTTATAGCTTCTTACCTTCCTTGACTCCTTTGGCTATTTCCTTTAGAAGCTCTTTGGTATCTTTAAGGACATCTTGTCCTTGTTGTAGGTTTGCTCCTGCGAGGTGTGTAGGATCCTCCATGACCCCTTGTTGCAGCCAAGTATGTGATATATACTGTTCTTGAGGGCCTCGGGGTATCAGGATGCCAGCATGGCTAAGTATTTTGGTTAGGAGGTAAGGGTTGCACACCTTTGACTAGTGGGACTTGAGGTAGTGTTCCATTTCTTTGTGGATAAACCAAGCCCAATCCTCTGCCTTCTCCTCATGCATCTTTGCTATTGTGTGAAGAGGTATTCGATTGTACCTATCCACCACTTTTACCTGCATGATCATTGACATGGCTCAACAGGCTCTCTCATCTACCTCTTCCCCCTGATGTTATCATATTCAAAACCATTGGAATTGTATGAATTTTTTTTAAACATATCTTCCATTGGTATTTGATCGATGTGATGGAATGGAAGGTGGCAGTTCAAGTGTCTCTCGTATCATGGTTTCGGTGATGTGTACCTATTAGTGGATCCATTTAGCTTTGTGATCATCCCCCTTTGGTATTCTTGTCGTAGGATTTGAGAAACTCTGCACATAGTGATTGATTGAATATGTGGGGGAGTATCTTTGCCATCTTGCCCAGCCCCACATTTTCCAGTTTATAGTGGACATCTGTGTCTTCCAAGATCTTCAAGGACTATGGGCTGGTATTGGAAGATATTCTTGCCCTGATTAGTTTAGATGTCCTCTTGTAGCATGGTGCCTTTCAAATCTTTGGCATAAGGGCCCAGATATGTGAGTTTGGTGCCCTGTTGTCCTCTCTTCTTTTTTGCGGCCGATGATCCTATGGTGCTGGCTTGAGTTACTACTAGGGTCCCTTCGAACTCTGGGTCGGAGTCTTCGGTTGTAGCCACCTATAATATAACAAGAGATCATCAGTCCCGTTGACTGGTAGGAGTTCTTAGTGCATGATGGAAAGAGTGTCAGTAGGGTGAGCAACATAGATGGTGTGGTGTTGTGGTGAATTTGAAAATATATGACGTGAAATAGAGATTACCGTGAAATTGTTTGTGCGTGAACTAACATAATGTAGTTCATGTCATGAAAGTTTTTTCGTGAAAGTGTTAGTTTGCGAAAGTGTTAGTTTGTGAAATTGTTAATGCATGAAAGTTTTAAGTTGTGAAATAGAAGAATGTTGTTCACGACATGAACTGTCAGTGCATGAAGCAGTTATTCCGTGGAACAACAAAATGTTGTTCATGGCATGAAAGTTTATGATGGTTGCAAGTTAGTGGTATCTATAATTAGTAGGTGACTTATAATCAGTAGGAAAAGATGGTTCGTGAAAGTGAAGGTGGGTGTTTTGACACTGTGAAACAGCAGACTGTTGTTTCACGACGTGTGATTTCATATAATTAAGTGTGAAGGAAGTATCATGTTTGACTAGCAAGGGGGAGATAAAAAAAGATAAAAAAGGAAAAGAAAAGAATCAAATACAAACATTGTAGCATCGAAAAGCACATTGTGCAAGTAATATTGAGCTTTTTCAATGAGAATCAAATTGAAGCATACATAAGGAGAGCATAGAGCTCCTACCTGAGAAACGAATGTGGCATAGTAATGTGATGATGGAGCGCAGATGATGATCACAATGTGGAGAAGAAAACATTTGAAGAAGATTACGATGAGCAGAAGTGCACGAAAGAGGAAAGGCAACATATTTATGCTTTAGCCGTCGGCCCGACGACCATCTTAATAGTCATGCCACGTGGCCAAAGACAATTCGTTGGATATTTTTGACATTTCATGGTGTGAAATGGATTGAAGCATTTCACAATGTGAAATAGGCCTAAGTGCTTCACGATGTGGAAACAGGCCTAAAACGTTTCACAACATGAAACAGTCTGCGTCCCCTTATGCATGCAAATATTGATACCCTAGGGAGTCTTATATGCTCAAACATTCCAAGGTCAAGGAATATGCATTTAGAGGAGTAGAACTGAGTACGCGAAACATATGAACTTGTTTCACAGCGTGAAATGGGGTAGGCATTTCACAGTTGGAATGCTTAACCATTTACCTTGAACCCATCTAGGTACTTTTTGTCACCCTCCTTTTTCTTATATCAATGGGAACCAAGTTGGTACTTTGGAGCTTGTGGGTATGTGTTTTTGTAGATGCTTTAGTTCTAATTGAGAACTTCTACCCAATGGAGAAGTACATCTACCTAATCTTCATAGTATTCTCGGGCTTGAAGCTGGGATTTGGGAACCCATTGTTGTCTTACTAGATACATATAGTGATTTTTTTGTGGTCCTCTTGAGTGGTGGTGCTGGTTTGAGGCGAATGTTCTATGGATTCTTCCGTTTTGCTTTTGGCATTGGTGACTCTATGTTGTATGTAATTGCCTACTTTCCCTTATTTAAGGGACTCCATAATGGGATTGTCATGGTGTCATTGCCATGGTTGAGTTGTACTATCCATCTTTACCATTGGATGTTACAGTTGCTAGTGTAAATCGAGGATCGTCCTAGAATCATCTCCTCTTCCATTTTTCCTGCAGGAATCACAAATACCTTTCCAACCAAGGGATTATCTTTTATGGAGATGCTAACATTCAAAAGACCCATTGTTTGCATAACTGTTAGATGCACACTGTGAACTTGTGCATTAGTTACCTCTAGGTTGGGTTTGTTTAGAGCTACCCATGTTTCATAAGAAATCAAGTTATGACTTGATCTCGTATTAATCAATGCAATTCTCTTTGTTTGACTACCCTTTGTAGATACCCTTTGTTTGACTACCCTTTGTAGATACCTGTACCCTTGGAGTCTCTGTTTTGTTTTGGCTTCACTTACCTTGGCTTCCTCTTGAGCTTGTCTAATTTTTTCCTTTGCTAGCTCTTTCTTTTGTTTCAGAAGATACCCTTGTGTGAGCATTTCCTGGGTCACGGGTCCATAATATTTTTTTAGCTTATACCCCTCCATTTCTACCCAGAACATTCCTCTTGGTAAGTAGGACGTATTTGGCTGCCCTGCAGCCACATTAGGTTGCATTAGTGGTGCTAGTAAAGCTAGAGGCACTCTAGGTGTTGGCAATTATGCTAAAGGCTGGATCCTCGGGTATCTGCACATGGCAATATCATGGTTTCCTAGTCTTTAACAGTGAACACAATAAAGTAACTGCCTCGGTCTTAGGTGAGGATATTTAGTGCTCATGTGATTTTGTTTATAGTTTGAGCACCAAATTAAGTCTCTTCGGGGGTAGAGATGAGAATTTCCTTATGCTTCTCTCCCATCCCTGACTTTTAACTTTTCCAAAATGGTAGTGTGAGTTCTTCTAATGTCATGTTACCAACTTGCTTGTTCTTGGATCTCGTGTCCTGATGACTAGAGACTCGTGATACTATGACCACCGAAGCTACCTTGGCATCTTCGAGATGCGAAAACTCAAGCATGTTATCTTCATATTCAATAGCCAACTTACAGCACGTATCCAGAGTAGTCAGTTGGGATAACACTAGATAATCATGCATCTTATGATCTCAGACTCCTCTTTGGAAGTGGGCAATATAACTGATTCATCAATTAGTCTTTCCCTCACACTTTGCATCTTGAGTTTAGGTGCTTAAGTTGAGAAACATAATCCCACATGGATTCATTTTCTTTTTGCTTTATGTTATGGAGTTGAGCCATAGGACTCCATCTATCACCACTTCACACGCAAAGCTCGGTATGAACACATTTTTAAGTCGTGTGAAATTGACTTTATCTTCAAGCTTTAAGGTTCGATACCATTGGTGGGATTTCCCTTCTAAAGTTAAAGAAAAGGAATGTATCATGGTCACATCGCTCATCGGCCCACATGTTTCACATGTTGACTCAATGATCTCTATGTGTTGGATCGAGTCTCCATCGCCTGAGAACTTTTGCACAAGTTTTGAAATGATGTGTGGCTTCATGTGAGATGGTCTAGATTCAATGGCCGTGCCTAGTTCTCTAACCATGCCTTTGCCCATTTCTACGGCCATATTCAATAAATCCGCCCTTGTGGCTATATTTAGATCCGTGTGGGGATCTATTATTGGCTTTCAAGGAGCTACCCGTGTTTGTGCAGCATGCATTTGTTGAAGCATGGCTTCAGTTAATGGTTCGTTGTATTTCTTGAGACGACTTCCATTAATGAAGTTAGACATTTGCTCACCTTCTAGTGTCTCTAAACGCACTACACCACTTGTAGTAAGCTCATTAATCACAAACGGTCCTAGGCCACGTTTCTTGAGCTTTCTCTTATGCTTCTTAAGTGTGTACAAGAGCACCAGGTCCCCTTTTTTGAATCGGCCAGTTGTTACATTTCTATCATACCATTGCTTCTGTCTCCTCTTCTCGGCATACATCCCCATTACCGCCAATAAGCGGGTCTCATCAAGCTTTTCCAATTCATCAATGCGTTGTGAAAGCTCATGACCAGTCCAATCCAATTGTTTGGCAACTCGTAGAGTAGGTACAAGAAATTCAATGGGAAGAATTGCATCTAATCCAAAAGCAAGCTCAAATGGGGTTGTGCCCACAGATGTTTTATAGGCTGTCTTATATGCCCAAAGAACTGAGTGCAACTTTTGCTCCCAATCAGTCCTATGTCCCTCAACAATCTTTGTGAGTGCTGTGCAGAGAATCTTGTTAGTACTCTCAGCTTGTCCATTGGTCTGGGGATGATAGGGTGCAGAACGCTTGTGAATTACCATAAATTCTTGAAGCAAAAACTCTATGACCTCATTCACAAAGTGCACCCCTTGATCACTAACGATCTCAATAGGTAAGCCATAGCGTGTAAACACGTACTCATACAAGAACTTGGCTATTGTTCTGGTATCATTTTTGACTGTTGCCTTTGCCTCTACCCATTTGGTCAAATAGTCAGTTGCGACTATAATATATTCAGCATGCGTGTGACGAGCTGGAGGTTTAATGGGACCGACAAAATCAATACCCCATTTTGCAAAAGCACGTGTGCTTAACATAGGCCGCAATGGCATATTGTCCTTTGTGATGGGAGGTTTGGTATTATAAAACTATATAAAAAGATACATAAATATCTAGAGGTAATGCTCACTAATGTTATTTATGATTTTGATCGCCTCGTGAACATATTGAATATCTCGCTATAGCTCCAGACGAGATCACAGAACTCCATGAGTTTATGAAAACTGTGAAACCCCCCAACCTCCATCTAGTTTAGGAGAAGGTCAAGAGGATACTCTAGGATACTTCAGGATCCTCCACCTCTGTAGCTTACCCCGTGTTTACTTCCCTTTCAAGTAAACTACTAAATCCTTATCCTAGTGTATCTCCTACTAACCAAACTAAGGCAGACTGTATATTCTCTCATTACTCTTTACCCCTATTGAATTTCCCACTAACCCTCTCTCCCCCAAGGAGTTGTTGGCAACTACTCTATCTCCACCAAGGCAGCTTGATGAGGTATGTAATCTACCTCCTTGAGATGATTTACAAGCTTTTACTGATGAGGTACGTAATCTACCCCCTTGAGATGAAAATGTCATGGAGTCTTTATTAGTTATAGAATATGAGGACCTCATAATAAGCAGGGAATCCCCTCTTAAAGCCCAAATTGGTGTTCAAGGTGTTGATGCAAATAACACACTTTGAGCCACCACGAAGAATCTTTCCAGAAGCCTACTCTACTATGGAGTCGAGGTGACAAAACCATATGTGCCATATCCTCTCCGAGCCTGTAAGATTCCTCCCCTAGCCCCTCAAGATGTCCAGTTTCTCCCTCTGTAATCAATCCCCTTTTCAAAATAATAACAAATCTTGTTTTTATATGTTTTGGCCTAGAGAGAGAAAATATTCTAGAGAGAGATAATTCAGTTTTTAGATATCTTTGGATAGAAAAATATCTCTTCTTATTAAAATGATTTCCCTTGAAACATAAATTCAAAAAGAACTTTCCAGTGTGCAATTGGAATAAATTAAAAATAGGTAAAAAGGACCTTAGCCTAAGGGTCTAGATTTTCTAAAAAATTTGGATTCAGGTTCCTATGGACCAATAAGATTAATACAAATGTAGGGAGAGAGAAGATAAATTGAAGAATAAAAGAAAATCCCCCCAAAAATGAGTAAATACTCACATAAGATGAAGAGTTGACTAAGGACAATGTTTATTAGTTTTTTTTTAAGAAATATTTAGAGGAAATGATGCATTTTTGACACCTCAGTGTGGGGAATTCCCCTCATGAAGGAGGCGCCTATTTCACATGTGTGGATGAGTTTTAAACTCACAAATAATGAGATATTTTCATCTCTCCTCT
The DNA here is from genome assembly GCF_041138505.1 of Cibotium barometz. Taxonomy (NCBI): domain Eukaryota; kingdom Viridiplantae; phylum Streptophyta; class Polypodiopsida; order Cyatheales; family Cibotiaceae; genus Cibotium; species Cibotium barometz. Next base: position 5,420,760 of record NC_141063.1, read on the forward strand.
CTCCTGTTTCAACTAGATCCAAAAAGTAAGCTAAACTGACCTAAAAATGGTCAAAAAGTGACTAAACTGATCTGGAAAATTCTAGAATCAGTTTGCTTGGTTAGAGGCTCACTTTTTCCTATAAATAGAAGCCTCCCCTTTTTGTAAAAGGGGGAGGCTTGGTTAGAGGCTCACTTTTTCCTATAAATAGAAGCCTCCCCCCCTTTGTAAAAGGTTAACAGTGTTTATGCACTGTTACTCTACCCCTCCTCAGAGTCAAATACATTGAATTCACTTGATAATTCAATTGTTTTTTACTAAATCCTCTCCAAAAGAACTAGTGGCCACTTGTTGCAAAAAGAAGAGTAGAATCCTCAATCCCTCAAGCCAAAGGAAAGCTTACAGACTCCATGTAAGCTTAATTCTTACTTATTGTGAATTTTAAATCTATGTTTTTCTTAAATTTTATGCTTTGAAAATGTTTGAATTAAAATCTGATGCTATGCCTTGATGGAAAGGCCACCCCTTCTCTTCTTTACAATTCAGCCCTTCTTAATCCTAGAAAGTTTAATTAAATGATTGATTAAACTCTTTTCGTTGTTTACTCTCTTAATTTTTAGAAAATAGAGTAGATTAGAGATATTAGAATTCAAATTGGATTAATTCAAGTCATAAATTGAATGTTAAAATTGAGAAATGGTCAGCCATACAAAGGAGGTTATGGCAAAAAATTTTCAGATTTTGTGGAACTAAAGTTTATCTCATTAGGTTATTCTAAAAGAGTAATTCCTTCCATTTGTGCATTCTAAAAGATTTATTTTTATTTCAAAAGTGTCATTCTCATTAAAATTGAATTTATGCATAGAAAGATGCATAAAGGAAATTATTTTTATTTCAAAAGAGTTATTCTCATTAATTTTGATTTTATGCATAGAAAGATGCATAAAGGAATTTATTTTTATTTCAAAAGTATAATTCTCATTAAAATTGAATTTATGCATAGAAAGATGCATAAAGGAATTTATTTTTATTTCAAAAGAGTTATTCTCATTAATTTTGATTTTATGCATAGAAAGATGCATAAAGGAATTTATTTTTATTTCAAAAGAGTTATTCTCATTAATTTTGATTTTACGCATAGAAAGATGCATAAAGGAATTTATTTTTATTTCAAAAGTGTCATTCTCATTAAAATTGAATTTATGCATAAAAAGATGCATAAAGGAATTTATTTTTATTTCAAAAGATTTATTCTCATTAATTTTGAATTTATGCATAGAAAGATGCATAAAGAAATTTATTTTTATTTCAAAAGAGTTATTCTCATTAAAATTGAATTTATGCATAGAAAGATGCATAAAGGAATTTATTTTTATTTCAAAAGAGTTATTCTCATTAATTTTGATTTTATGCATAGAAAGATGCATAAAGGAATTTATTTTTATTTCAAAAGAGTTATTCTCATTAATTTTGATTTGAATTATGCATAAATAGATGCGTAAAGAATCTTTATATCAAAATTGGGATTCTCTTAAATTCTATGTTTAAATTCTGTGAATAGAGGTGATGAGATGTGAGGTGAATAGATGTGATGAGATAAGATGTGAATCAAATAGATGATTCGATAGATGTGATGTGAATAGAAGTGATGAGAATATGAGATGAATAGATGTGATAAGATAAGATGTGAATCAGATAGATGATTGGATAGATGTGATATGAATAGAAGTGATGAGAATAGAAGTGATGAGAATATGAGATGAATAGATGTGATGAGATTGGATAGAAGTGATGAGAATATGAGATGAATAGATGTGATGAGATAAGATGTGAATCAAATAGATGATTGGATAGATGTGATGAGATAGATGTGAATCAAATAGATGATTGGATAGATGTGATGAGATAAGATGTGATTAGATAGATGTGATGAGATAAGATGTGAAACAAATAGATGATTGGATAGATGTGATGTGAATAAAAGTGATGAGAATATGAGATGAATAGATATGATGAGATGTGATGCGGATCAGATAGATGATTGGATAGATGTGATGTGAATAGAAGTGATGAGAATACGAGATGAATAGATGTGATGAGATGTGATGCGAATCAGATAAATGTGAATGAACAGATGAGATGTGATGTCATGTGAATCAGAATGTAAATGAATGAGATGAGATGTGAGTGAATGTATGTGATGATAATGGATGTGAATGTATATGTGAAGAATGGATGTGAATGTGTATGTGAAGAATGGATGTGAATGAGTATGTGAAAGAATGGATTAGGATGTGTATGTGAAGAATGGATGTGAATGTGTATGCGAAGAATGGATGTGAATAGTATGTGAAAGAATGGATATGGATGTATGTGAAAGAATGGATATAGATGTGTATGTGAAAGACTGTGATGTGATGTAAAGAGATGAGATGTGACATGAATATATGTGGATGTGAAGTGATAGATATGAATGTATGGATAGATGTGAGTAGTCGTACATGTGAACGATTGGATGGATGTGGATGAATGAGATTAGATGTGTATGAATGAGATATGATGTGGATAAAAGTGATGTGATATAATGGTGATGAGAATGAATGTGAGGATATAAATGAATGTGAATGTCATGGATATGAATGAACGTGATGTGATGGGATGTGAATCGGGATAGATGTGAATGAATGGATGAGATGTGATGTCATATGAATCAGAATGTAAATGAATGAGATAAGATGTGAGTGAATGTATGTGATGATAATGGATGTGAATGTATATGTGAAGAATGGATGTGAATGAGTATGTGAAAGAATGGATTAGGATGTGTATGTGAAGAATGGATGTGAATGTGTATGTGAAGAATGGATGTGGATGTATGTGAAAGAATGGATATAGATGTGTATGTGAAAGAATGTGATGTGATGTAAAGAGATGAGATGTGACATGAATATATGTGGATGCGAAGTGATAGATATGAATGTATGTATAGATGCGAGTAGCCGTACATGTGAACGATTGGATGGATGTGGATGAATGAGATTAGATGTGTATGAATGAGATATGATGTGGATAGAAGTGATGTGATATAATGGTGATGAGAATGAATGTGATGGATATAAATGAATGTGAATGTGATGGATATGAATGAATTTGATGTGATGGGATGTGAATCGGGATAGATGTGAATGAATGAGATGTGATGTGAGTGAGTGTGATGTGGTCTGAATGGATGAGATGTGAGTGAATGTGATGTGGTCTGAATGGATGAGATGTGAGTGAATGTGATGTGGTCTAAATGGATGAGATGTGAATAAATGTGATGTGATGAGATGTGGATATGGGTAGATGCGAGCGAATGAGATCTGATGAGATAAGGATAAATTGAGGAAAGATGTGATGAGATGAAAAATGATGTGATTGAATGAGAATAGGAATACTTATGAAATGGCTATGGAATTAAATAATGTGGGTTGATGTGGAGCAATGTGGAAAGACGAGAGTTCGTTATAGAAACTGTATTTTTGAACTGTTTTTAAATGACTGTTTTATGTCAAGAATGCTGGAGAAGCATTTTGACCATCTTGTGAATGAGGTCGTGGAGACCTAATCTAATAAAGTTGCAACAGCTGGCGGAGAGTCAATGGAGGACGTCTCGCGTAGCAAGGTCAGGACCGAGGTCTTGACCAGCCTCGGTTCGATTAAAATGGTGAGCTTCCGGTGTACGGTGGATGAGGGACCAAGGAAGCAGCCTATGAGTGAAGCGCTAGGTCACCTGCTCTGCTACTGCGAAGGATCCTAGAGGGTGCTAACCATACGGTGCTCGGGCTCGGGGTCGCCGACGATACCCACGCATGCATCGTGAAAGATATTAGAACAAGGAGTAAGAGTTGTTTTCTGAATTCGGGCATGGATCTGGTTGATTGACCTTGTTGGTCATCCTCAACTAATGAGTCCATGGCTCTTTTATATGGATCCGTTGGTTGATCTTGCTTATCTTCAACGGAGATTCCATTTTGATATGAGAATATATTGACGGTTACTATGAGCTAGGAACTATCGAAAAGGCCCCTGAGTGGACATAGGTACACCGATGAAGGAATGATTGGAAATAAGGATTCAATCAAAGATTTTGAGGATTATGATCAGTGACACAATGGTTTCATTAAATGATTATTTTTAAAGATAGTTGATTCTATGAAAAAGGTAATTTCATATTGGGTGTGTAAGTGGTGTGACTAGTCTTAAGTTTGCATGAATATCCGGCTAGGGGGCCTGGGAACTCTTTTCCCTGGTATACCGGAGACAAAACCTAACCAAATTCTTAATTGGATCCCATCACTACAACGGTTGGCTAACCCATGGGATTGGATGGGGTTAGGCTGGATTGATGGATCCCTAAATTGAGATTCAATTCTGTTATGGTACGATAGATGAAGTAAATCTCGGACAAAAATTGTTCTATGGAAAAGAATCAACGGCTGTGCCTCTCAATGAGTCGTAAATCGTACCTGCTTCACATCGTGAAACAGGCTCATGCACTAAAAAATAAATAAATTTAATTAAGTCCATGAACCGTACATGTTCACATTGTGAAATAAGCTCACACACCAAAAAAAAAAAATCAAATTCAATTAAATCTTTGAGATCCATCTCATGTCTATGAATCCCTCTATTTCACAGACGTGAAACAGATCCGTGGGCCCAAAAAAAAAGTATCTAGAAAATAGCCCGAATTAGATCATATCTCTTAGACAACCGTGAGTCCGATGAACGTGTCCTAGTGCTCATCGGAAATTGGTTTGAGCGTCCAGGTGGAAAATCCATCATTTTGGCCTCTGACCAGTAGCCTCAAAATTCGACCCAAAAATCGAGGCAAAAAACGAGCCTTAAAGCACTAAAAAATCGCCCAAAATAGCCTCGAAAAAGATTGCGTACCTTATTTGGGCTACTTTTTGAGTGTCTAAACGACAACATCACGAAAAAATCAGAGATACAAAGTTGTAATACTCTAAAAATACTACAACTCTCTCATACATAGTTTTTACGAATTCCTTTTAGAACACATTAAAAAACGGGCTGTGAAACAAGAAAAATCTTTTTGGAAAAAAAAATCATCTTGAGACACTGATGGAAAATAGGTTTTAAGACCTCCTCTTCCATTTGGGATGCTACTGGCATGCACTTTTTTTGGAAAAGTTCATCCTAAGGGAGTTACGTGCTTTTGAGACCCTGGCTTCCATTTGGGACACCAAGGGCACGCACTTTTGTGAAAAAAAAATATCTATGAGTTCGTTCACATGTGCTTAGCGCCTAAGCTAGAGCAAACAGTTCACGAAGGATGTGCCAGGCCTCCCAAGGCTATAACGTGCTATAAGAACACCTAAAAAGCAAAAAAAAAAACACTTGTGCTTCCTCATTGAGAAGCAATTAGCAACGTTAAGATATGGCAAAAATGATAAAGGGATTACGTGGGCTCACACCCAGACTGAACCCAATGACTGATATCTTTGAGCCATTGAGATCCATGCCCCAAATGCAACTCCCAATACCATTTTCCATGCCAACAACAAGCGTGTCATTAGGTTTTACATCCGCTGTCACAACAATCCCTCCAGGATTTGGTTCTTTGCCTAGCACTACCACAAGTTCTAAATGTTTAGGAGGAGGGCTAGGTACCAATCTTTTGCAACCCCTAGATGCCCAAACCTAGGACATATTAACTAATCTAGGAAGGGGGGTTGCCAAGGACTAAGTGAGGTCCTAACCACAAGAGCACCCACACAAGGCCTCAATGACTCATCCAACAACACAGCTGTATAGATTTCCAAAATCATAAGCAAGTACGATGGAACGACTGACCCTGATCAAGTCATGCAAATGTTTGAATAGAGATGTGAAGCCTTTGGAAATCCAAACTTTCGCACCAAGGTACATGCGTTGCACCTTTGCTTAGTGGGAAGGGCTAGTCTATGGTTCATCACATTGATGCCGGCGATTAACACAAACTTCAGGACCTTGAAAATAGCCTTTATCCAACCAACGGCTTTTCAAGACAAGGTAATCAGTGGAGTGCAGCAAGCGAACTCTATTCGATTGAGCAAAAATAAAACGAAACCATTAGAGATTTTATCCTTCGGATAAAAATCTTAGACTCACGATGTGATCCATGGGAAAAACTAAACGATGTCAATTGAAGAGATGACACAACTTGATCATTGTATCCAATCTGGAAACATTTGATCAATGTTATAAAGAAGAAATACGTTTAAATGACAACATGATGGAAAGTGATAACGATATGAGATGTTCCTCATCTAAACCAAGTGAAGCAAAGGCTAAAGAAAAATTGATCTTGAAATTATCATTCCCTAAATTCTATACAACCTTGCTTAAAAGCTTTGAACAACCGACATCTCCAAGAGAGGATGAGCTCCCTCAAAACCAAACATCATTAATGCCTCTCAAAGTAATAGGCGAATTGCCTTTCTTGTATTCATTGGCATCGCTATGTCCATCCAAATCCCCAATGTGCATACAATAGGCCCATCTTTCTGTATTACATATATTACAAAACCTTTTGCTTCCCCCATCATACACACATTGCACACAAAGATAGATCTGGGAGCATGCCCCAAAATTGGTGGTATGATGATGAGTGCAGAGAGCATGCCCCAAAATTGGTGGTATGATGATGAGTGCAAAGAGCTATATAGACACCTCCATGCCCAGAGAGCTCTGGTGACCATTACACAGAGATAGACGAGCCGACAGATGAGGATCCTCACATGCCGCAAGAGGCGTGCATATGAGGAGGCACAGTATTGGGATATATACCACCTACTCATCATGAGCAGAGATGCAGCCACACACTGCATGGCGCAGGATGAGAGAGCCTCGCCCTCGTACCCAGAGAGAGAAGCTCCAATCTCTTCAATTTGTAGAGGATTTTTAGAGGATAATAGAAAATAAGCTTATGTTAGAGTAATACTGATCTTTGGAAGCAAAGGCACAATCATGAGATGGATGGTTTATGCTATAAATGCTGAAAATGGAGCATGAGTCATACCATATGGTTGAAATTGCATGAGTACATGCATCTAAATTGTACGTGGATTCTATGCAATTGTTTCAAGCAAGTTACACACCTCACTTGTACTTCCACAATTCAATTCCTAGAATCTACATCGTGGTAAGGGTACCCATGAATAGAGGTGAACAAGAGTCATGGGGGAGTGTTTGCCACCATGAATCCTCCTTTCCATGAGTGCCATGGAAAAGTGGTAAGGAGGAGGATTATGAGGGGGAGTGGAGGCAGCTATATGATATTGTGTACAGCATCAACAAAATCTTTATCAACAATTGGCACATGTGTTGGGAAATTTGTAATGGCTTGGACACTATGTGAGCTATGCATTGGACTCAAAGGAATGGATGATTGATGCATAAGTGGCACTCATATTGGCAATGTGATGTATGATAAGCCTTGCATTGGCTTTGGCACTTTGTAAGCAAATGGTTTCTACAAATGTGATGCATTGAGATTCTTTTGTGGAAAGTGAAAATTGTCTCTAGAAACAAAGAAGACTATGGAAAATTTTTCAAAAGACCTATGCACATGGGAAAAGGATGTTCACATGAGGCTTGGCATGTGGAATGGAGCTTTTAATGTGAATTGGGGTGCAAGGATACAAGGTCAATGGCAAACAAGTGAAACTTTCGACATTGGGGTGCAAGGGTACAAGGTCAATGGCAAACAAGTGAAACTTTCGCCATTGGGGTGCAAGGATACTAGGTCAATGGCAAACAAGTGAAACTTTCGCCACTTTTACCACTACACGTAACTAAAACCTTGAACCTTGATTTAGTCCCAACCACTAAGGATTGAACCTAAATTGACACCTAGGCTTCATTACCCATCCCAACACCTTCCAAACTGTTGGATAGGTGTCATCTCTAGATAGTGTCATGCTAGTGGCACGCTCTTTAGCCTTTAGGCATTTTTGGGATTTATAGCATTCATTTCCATTTTTTCCTATTTACACATTTTTTGGTGGAGGAAAGTGTGGAGGAACTTTTCTAGAGATCCGTTCATCTTGTGCCTATATATATTCATGAGGCATTGTAGTTCATTTCTAATCAAGTTGGCTAGTGGTTCATTGATGAGTTCTTCAGTACATTGTCTCTTCTCTCATCTCTTCTTTCTCACATGGTATCAGAGCAAGGTGGTGCGCACATAGAGCCTCCTTATCCTTCTTCCTCTCTACCTCTAGTCCTCTTCAACAACCCCGTCCTCTCAAAATGTAGAGAAAGGAGAAAACTATCAATCTTCTGATACCAAGCTCGAGGAGCTTGCTTAAGACCATAAAGAGCTTTCTGTAATAAATACACATCATGTTCATGACCCTGTGCAATAAAACCTTCAGGTTGTGTCACATAAACTTCCTCCTCTAAATCTCCATTCAAGAAGGCAAATTTAACATCCATTTGATATATAGACCAGGCATAGTGTGAAGCAAGAGCAAAAACAACACAAATAGTAGAATATCTGGCAGTAGGAGCAAAAGTTTCATCAAAGTCTTCATCTTCTTTTTGAGCATAACCTTTAGCAACAAGTCATGCCTTGTACTTATCAAGAGTACCATCAGAATGAAACTTGACTTTGAAAATCCACTTAACACCAATGACCTTTTTATGTGAAGGTCGTGGAACTAACTGCCATGTGTTATTAGATTCAATAGAAGAAATCTCTGCTTGCATTGCTTCACACCAATGTGGTAAGGAAAGAGCTTCCTTAATCGTTTCAGGCTCAAACACATCACCAATATGAGACGTCAAGGCAATATTTACTGAAGGGCGTGTACATAAGACACGTGTAGTAGATTGTTGAGCATCTAAAAGTGATATACCTGAATCCTGAAGTAGAGAGCGAACCCATTTTGGAGGACCAGAAGTCCGTGTAGAATCCAATGAAGTAGTAGGTGTCACAATCGAAATGGATGGAGGGGATGAAGTAGGAAGTGATGGTGTAGATGAGGATGAGACTATAGGGAATGAGAGAGACTCAAGCTCAAGAGATGGAAATTGATGAGTTCTTGAGTACATTGTCTCTTCTCTCATCTCTTCTTTCTCACACAAACAATCCAAACGACAGATTGTTTGGAGCTACCGCCGTTAAGCAATTACACCCTATTTTGTGGAGCAACCTATTTTGGCACTTTGTACACCAAAAGTGGTCCCAAAAGGACTGAACTTGATGGGTGTGTATTACCCCCCAAGAGGATCCTAACAAGCTAAAGAATGCCCAAGTTGAACTCTTGAGTGGGGAGTTATAACCCATTTTTGGTGAAAGCCTGTTTTATAAAAACCCAAAACAAAGAATACTAGGGCCTGGACTGAACCTGAATTAATCACATAAGCTTATTCCTCCTCTCATTACCTTTCTAAAGAGACTTAGCTTGTTCAGATCCGGTAACCCCTAGCTCCACTTATTACCATTTTCTAAAGAGACTTAGCTTGTTCAGATCCAGTAACCCTAGCTCCACAAAACAACACTTCTATGGCCGGCAAGCAAAGGGGGAGACCAAGAAAGTCTCTTCTTTCCATGGAGAAAACTGAAGGTGAAGGATTGCATGAGCAAGACCTAGGCACTATGGAAGACACTATGGATGCATTGGGAGAGCATGATGATTCCTTTTTGGGACAAGCATTAAGAGAGGTTGAAGAGAAAACCATGATGGGTAGTGCTCAAAAAATCCACTTCTCATGGGGCCAATCCTCTCCCAGCCATTTCCAATGACATGCTTGTGGATAAATTCGATGCCCTTACTCAAAAGTGTTCAATCCATGGGTGCCAATATTGTGACCAAATTTGATGCTATGTTCACATGCTTGTGGATAAATTTGACGCCGCTACTCAAAGCATTCAATCCATGGGTGCCAACATTGTGACCAAATTTGATGCTATGGGAGCAAATTAAATGCACAAGAAGGAACTCCATCTACTCGTAGAGAGGGTAAGCAAGAAATCATGAAGCCACTATGAAGACTATACCACATGTGAGCTTTATGGCGGATGCAAGAAGACCTCATGGGGAAGTACCAAAAAGATTTCCAATTCAACCCGGTTCTTCACACATGAATGGGAAACCTCATATTGTTTCCAATGAAACAATGGGTGAAGCTTCCCCCTTAAATCAAGAGGGAATACACGGATTTTGCTCAATTCCTATCCTCTTACGAACCAATGGCAAAAGCACAAGTCTCCCAACAAAGATGATCCCTCTTCTAACACTCCAAAGGATATAAAAGACAAGGTCACCCTATCCAAATTCAAGAGAAATAGTTCAGCTCTTCAAGGGTTGGAGTGTACTATGAAGATGGACACTTATTTTCAGCTTTAGCCAAAGAGTGAAGAGGATAAGGTTCAATTTACCTCATTGCATATGAAAGACTATGCACACCAATTGTGGAGAAACTTGGTGAAAGGAGAGAGAACACCTCACTCTTGGGAAGAGTTTAAAAGAGAGATAAACATGGCATTCACCCTTAGTGCTTGATATGTACATGGAACAATGGTATGAGCTTTCTCAAAAGGGTGAAATGGTTAAAGACTATATCAAGAGCTTCATGAAGTTTTCGATCTATGTGGAGGGGCTTAATGATGGCATGAGATTGAGGAAGTTCATTCATGGGTTAGATCCTCTTATCAAAGCGGATGTGAGTACTCAAACATCTCCCACTTTTGAAGGAAGCAATGAGGTATATAAGCCAAAGTACAAGAGGCATCCACAATTTTCACCCAATGAGAGCTTCCAAAAACCATTCACCCAATGAGAGCTTCCAAAAACCATTCACTACTACATGGAATAATGCATAGGACTCTTTTCTCATAACATCCTCTTCTATACCCAAATTTCCAATGGTGTATGGGGTTGGACAGCCAAGGGTTAGCAAGTTTCATGCTCAATTTGATGGTAAAAAGAAGCCCCTTAATCAAGATAAGAAGCCCACCTTTACTCCCAACAAGTCAAGGCAATTTGACTCTTCAAGGATTCAAAAGTTGAGGAGCAAAGGGGTATGCTTCACATGTGGGGAAAGTGGAACAAGGAGCATATTTGCAAGGGAAGGAAGCTAATGTGAGCATGATTATTGTGGAAGAGAATGACATAGCTAAAAATGATGATGAGGTAGAGGATGCTTATGTGGATTGTCATGAGGAAGTGGTAGAAGAGCCTTCCTCTATGGGTGATCATCTCGTGAGTTTCCATTTGATCCCAGTGGCAAAACAACCCATGTGGATGATCATGTGTTTCCATTCAACCCTAGTGGCAAAACAGCCTATGTGTGTGCTATAATGCATGATTTTCTTGTGGTATGTAAGGGATCCACTACTTTGAGACTCCAAGGCACTATCAATGGAAGGGTGGCCCATATTTTGGTGGATTCAAGGATTACACATAGCTAGTGATTTTGGGGACAAAATCTTATAGGACATGATGGATTGTAATTAAGGGTTATTTTAATGCCCTAAAGTTGTAAATATTGGGATTATGAGTAGTTTTGGGGTAGGACTATAAATAGGGATGGTGGCCCATAGAAGGAAACTTTTTGATCATTTTCCATTTGACCTTGTGTCACTTCTTGGAGTACTTACTTGTGTACTACCACACTTGGGCTTTCATGGGAGCTGGCTCTCATAACCATTCATGTGAGGGTTATCACACGGCTTCCTTGGGTATAGCTTAGACCCATATCCCTTTTACAAGATTGTTTGTCACTTTCATATGATACATGATGGAGACACACATGTTATGGCTATGGAGTCCTTGATTTACATGTGCATGAGTATTTTCTTTTGGTTTTATGGTTCCCACCTTTACATAAATTCATATTCACAAAATGTTATATTTGAGATAAAAATTATATTTATGAGTTACATAGTCACAAAATAAAGTTCATTACATCAAAATAAAGCTCGGTGGGTGTCACCTAGTTATCTCTGTATCCCACATCTCTATTACCCATTGTTTAACAAATTACATAATAGATTCCATCTATCATCCACAAAAGTATGTCTTATCTGCTTCTCTTTCAAATACCATCTTTTTAGTCTTGGATCCAAACCTTAGTTGTTTGGGCTTCACATCCAAAGAAACCTGCAATCATAATAACTTCAAATTAGGTTTCCCTCTAGTATGCCAAAGGGATTCCCAGCCTAGGCAGCAATCAGTTGATGCTAATCTGCATTCTCTATAATAACAATTCCAGACCATCAAACTTTATCTTGTTCACACAAAGTACATATATACACATTTGTGCTTTAAACCTGTCACATCCAGCCCAACATCCAATACATTCTGAAACACCACACAGTTCCTAGAAGTCCAGATTTCCCATAAACAACAAGCCTTGATTATATTGAATAGAACCTCTGCTCCCTAAGTATGTATCGACAGACCATTCGCCCATAATCCAGTCTCCCCACTATGTCTGAAATCCCAACCCATGTTGTACCCATTTCATTAGTTTCCCCCATGCTCCTTTGATAGCTGGACAACTCCAAAAAGCATGCTTACCATCCTCTAAAGCATATCTGCACCTGGGGCAACAACCTCTAGATAAGTTCTTCTGTATCAGCTTTACTCCAATAGGTAGAGCCCACATGCACACTCTCCACACCAACACCTGGAATTTAACAAGAAACTGACCCTCCCACAATTCTTTCCACTTCTTTTTCCAACAGCTAGGACTCCAGCTCACCTTCCAAATCCTATTGCAATACTCCACATTCAAGTCCCCTTTCCTTAATTCTGCATACAAAGCCTTAGTTGAGCCTTTCATCACTTTAACCCCATTAAACCAAGCCCAATCTTTGATCCAACAAGATTCATCAAAAGTAATATAAAGCCATCCCCCCTAAATCTGAATCAACACCTTTCTCATTAAATCCCTTTCCCTTGTAGAGAAATCATACTCTTGGTGTAATTGATCTAGTTCTTTCCAACTCACCTCAATCACATCCCAACAGTCAACTAACTTTATTAGACCTCTATTATTCAGCCTCTTTGCAGAGTGAGTATCCAAAAGGCCTAGTGGTGGGTTAAATTTATGAGACCACCATAGGCTCAGGCTAAGCATTGAATTCCCTGAGACCCTAAAGCCCCCATCCCAAACCATTAAACTCAAAACATCTTTCCAGTTGCTACTAAGCCTCTTACAAAGGGAGGAAGCTGTCACTTTTAAAGGATAATGAGAGAACAATTTTTCCTTCTAGCCCAAACCCTGCCAACTACCTTTAGATAGCACCAGAGAAACCTCTACCAATTACCTTATCATAACAATCCAAGTTTCATCTTCAAATAGGCATTTTGGAAGAAATTGAGCCACCCTTGCTAGGGTCTAAGTAGGTAAATGCACAATGCCTATCCCCCCTTCACTCCTTGGCATAGCCAATTTATCCCAAGCCAACCAGGCTAAAGCTTTCCAGTGTCTTTGACATTTCTCCATAGAAAATCCCTTTTAGGACCCAAGATCCTCTTCCAATGATTTTTACCAAGCTCTAACACAAGGCATAAAAACATTACATAAGCATTCAACACTGTATTACAAATCACAACTCTATCATGGAAAGGAATTATGACCCCTTCCCACTTCTTTATCTTTGTTTTTTAGAATCTGTCTAAGGCCCAATCAACCAGCTGTTTATTTGTGACATCAACCCCAACTGGGACTCCCAGGTGTCTTACAATTTGTCCTCTTTGAACAACATCACATCCCCACCCTTGCGAATCAAAGTCATTATCTTCAGTCACGCTGATGATCTTGTATTTCTATATATTGCATCTTGATCCAGAGGCATTTGCAAACTCCCGGATAATGCTTATAGCATGTCTCATATTTTCATTGTCAGCTTTCAAAAATAGCAATGAATCATCAACAAAGCATTGGATGACTAGCTACTCACTGAACCTTAATTTTAAACCAGTGACAGTACCTCTTGAGCAAGCATTTTCCAAAGCAACAATTAGTGGGTGTGAGGCAATAGCAAACAGTAGGGGGGCAAGAGGACAACCTTGCCTTACATATCTATTAATGAAAAACCCTCCAATAATTCTACCATTCAGCAAAACATTAGAGAGGCTTCCCCTAGAGAGAGTATAAATGCAAGATGCCATTTTGGGTCCAAACCCTAACTTCTCTCCATCACTCTAGCAACAAAAAACCAATGCACTCTATCATATGCTTTTTCCAAATCCAACTGAAGCATGACACATTTTTGTTGGGTTTTTTGAGCAATATCCCTGCCTAGCATAGTAGCAAATATATTATCGTAAATTGACCTCCCCTTGATGAACCCATATTGCCTTTTAGATATTACCTTTTGTAACATTGGGGTGATTTTGATAACAATAACTTTAGCTAAAATTTTGTATATCACTCACTGTTAACAAGGTAATTAATTGGTCTCCAATGTCCAAACCTATTGCAAGCAACTTGCTTAGGTATCAGTTTCACCAAACCTTCCTTGAAATCTTTATCCAAGTACCCAGTCTTGAAGGCCTTGTTGCAAGCTTCCCACACAATGTCCTTCAAAGAGGGCTAGAAAGCTATAAAGAACTCAACAGTCATACCATCCCAGTCAAGGCCTTCTCCCTTCCCAGTTTCAAAAGTGCCACCCAACACTATTCAATGTCAAGATCTCTCTCAAGCCAACTGGCTTTATTAGGCTCGACACTACTATTGACCAACCCAATCAACTTATTCTAGGCTTGAATTCTCCTAAGAGAGTGATCTTCTTTGAGACTAAGAGTAGATCCAAGAAACTCAACCCATTTTTTTGTAATCAAATCAATACCCTCTATCCTTTTCCCTTTTTCATCTAAGATCTCCCCAACTACTTCATTACCATTTTCCCCCCTGTAAGCTTAAACATAAATTTTATTGGTTTTTTGCAGTTGCTAAATGTTTTCTATCTAATCCAATTCAATTCCTTTCTACCAACCAACTCTTCCTCATGCTTCAACGCATTTTGACATCTAAAGAGTTCAGAAGCTTCCTCTTCAGTAAACCCATTAACCTGACTTTTCTTTTGTAGATACTCCAACTATCTACTGTAGTTTTTCCTAGCTTGCCTATTTTCCTCAGCTCTTAGCTTCCCTACTACCCTAATGACCCCTTGCATCTCATTAGCAAATTTTCTCCATGACCTTGCAGCCGTTCCTTTGGCTTTTAGCCTCTTGATGGCTTGTTCAGTGTATTCAACAAACAGCTTGTACTTTAACAAAAGATTATTCACTCTCAGCTTCCTGGTTGGGAGCTCCTCCAACACAGCACTTCTAAGATCTTCACAAACCCAACTCCACTTTACAAGCATATGATCTGACAATACTGAATTGAAATCAATAGCCACCCTTAAAGTGTGTGGTACTCATGCAACACGTTGACTGAAGAATATGGTGGAGGGACTTTAATATGGTGGAGGGAGCTCTATTTTGATGGGACGAGAAATGTAAATGGGTTGGTGGATGGGTGGTCTTTAGGGGATTGGAGGGATAACCCTGAGTTCTTCCTCTAGGCTTAGAATCCTTCTGTTAAGAAATTAGAATTTGACTCAAAATTCTTATTTTTTATTATAATAAAAATCATTTTAGACACCTACACAATTAAACAACTTTAGTCTTTATAAATTTACAACTGCTAAGCATGAGCATTGAGAACAAGCAAGCCTAGAATTTGAAGACACGTGTTGGCATTGCATGAATTGGAGAAAAGTGTTGACCCCGCCCATCAATCTAGCAACACCTCCTTCTTCTCTGGTTGACTTTTCCCTCCTCGAGCATTGTTCCTTTAGTTATCCCAACAACCATTGAGGTGGTGGTGGACAACTTTAAGCGTTCCCAAACTAAACTATTCTTGCGATGTCGTGCATTTATCCATCCATAATAACTCTTGGTAAGTCGGAGCCACATATCCTTGTTTTGCCAATATATATTCCTCTTACAAGGGTCCAGTTTTCCCATTATTGTTCGTACTCTAATCACACATTCTGTTATATGTTGAGAAGAAGCAGCAGATGTTTCTCTTCTTCTCAGTGGACTTAATTCTCGTGTGTCAGCGTGTGTGTGTGTGGAGAGAGAGAGAGAGAGAGTAGTTCCTACAGTTGTATGGCGATATGACGTGTAACTTCTTCTCGCTTTTCTTTTTCTTTTCCTTTTCCTCAACCTCTTAATCTGATTCAGAGGTCTCATACTTTTTACTCTTCTTTTTCTTTTTCCCTTTGCTCCTGACGAACAACTGGAGTCCTCATTGCTGCTTTTCTTTTCCTTCTTTTCTATTTTACTAATTTCCACGTTTAGGTCCACTCCACTAGCTCTGTAAGCCCTTTATTTGGGTGGACGGACGCCTCTGACTTTGCTCCTTCGGTGCACTACTAAGCTATCGAGATAGATCCTTGATTCTTTCCATAAATTCCCAAACCCAACCTGATCATTCCCAGCTTACAGCTTAGAGAGCACATCCTTATTACTTTTGGATTCTCAATACCGTGCAGCTTCATCTACTTGTAGCTAGGGATAGAGCTCAAAAAAGTGGGTACTGATAGTACCACTTTTGAGCTATGTCCTTGGAGTATTTGTGGGAAGTAATTTTCTCATGCCTCTTCACTAACGCGTTTCAATCTTTCCTATCTTCCAAAAGCTTGTATATGGATCCTTGGATCCTTCTTTTTTTCTGCCTTAAGGATTTGTAGCTCAATCTTCACTTTGTTACATGTTCTCAGCATTGTCACCGTGTCACCGATTGGTCTCTCTACTCTCGCTAACTCTATGAGAGTGTTGCGATTACCTATCTTCTAATTAATCCTCAACTCTCTCTTTAGAGCTATTTGACTATTAAGTTCCTCTTGAACAAACTAAAGTTGTGGATTATCCCCTAGATAAAATTTAAGGAAAAATAGACGATAAATGTGATTTACCTGAAAAAAGTCAAGTTTTGCTCTTCGTTTGTAAGATAAGACGGGTGCGGCGGGAGGCCCTGGGACTACCAATGTGCTACTGTTGTTGCTAGAGTGCCCTCCACCTTTGACATCTGAATCATGCGGCCTAACTGTGCAGTGTAAGCAAAGAAGGGGTACCAAGGTGACTCCTCTCTATCCTCTCGATCCTGCCATGTCCACTCTCCCCCCGGGTCCCACTGGAGACTCGTAATAGGCCAGCCCTCCCACATCCATAGCTGCCATAGTCTCTCTCTGGCCACCTGGCAGTGGAGGGTCGATGTGCCACTCATGTGTGTGAAAACCAATCACGCTCGCCCTCTACAAGGTGCATCCCGTGAAGTCCTCGAAGGGGATCTCTAATCTCTCCAGTCTACCATGAAGGCCAATAGAGAAGGTGAGTAGAGCGGAGTACTCATCTACGCCATGAACTGCCATAGGTATACCGTGCCTGGTGAACACTCCCAGCCACTGCGGAGGAGAAGGATTCGGTATCGGGGCTAGCCACTGGATGGAAGAGTCGATGTCGAGGCTAAGTCGGCGGTCTCTTTCCTAGATCGCAAGAATGCCTCTCTCTTGAGCCTCTAGGGTAGCTGTCTAAATGCAAGCCAATCTCTGAGTGACCTAACAGGTCCCATAAGGCTCCCCATGATATGTGTGGGTGAGCCCCAAGCATGTGACCACTAGGCAGCCGAGGACCAAAGGATTCTAGATCAGAGGTTGATGAAGCCGCTCCTTGGAGGCTATATGGAGCTGACTGCTGCTGTGTAGGGCCGGCCTGAGATGATCCCAAGCATGCAAGAGACTGGTTGTAAATCTATCCTCAAATGCTAGGCTAAAGCCACGTGCCCACATCTCCTAGAAGATCCATCTCGTGCTCTAGGGCCAAGGGCCTCCCAGGGTCAAAGTGCGGGTGGAGATCCTAGGAGGAAGTCCTTCCAATGCTCACTGCCCGAAAGAAGACCACGAACAATCAACTTACCTAACAGGACACGACTCTAAATGGAGGGGTCGATGATGCCCAAGCGTCTTCGGTATCGTGACTGAATGATAACTCTCCATGCCACCTTGGCCTTATTCAAAATTGCGGGGACAAGGAAATGCAACACAACGGCCACAAAAGTCAGATTGAATGAACAAGTTTGAAGCTGAATCACACTGTTTATATTAATTAATCAGAAGAGATATAACAAATGATAATTTTTGACTCTAATGTTGAAGGGCTAATTCCCAAAACCCTATCCTAATGCTAAGGGTCTCAATAAGCTCAGATCAGGCAATTCATATAATGTTGTGAGTGTCAAGCTCAGGTTACACACTCAACAAGTGGCTTCTATTCACTATCTTGTTCACTTCAGTTCACCGTGTTTATAGCTGCATATACAAGATAATCTTTTATAATGATCTAGGTAGCTCGTTTGCTGATGGTAGATAGACGAGTCATGATTGCAGCTTTATCTTCATAATCTTGTTGCCAATGTAATTAGGTAGGTGTGACTAGTAATTCTGCAACTTCTTGTTAGCTAACTCGTTGGCAGTTCTTTTGAGAAGATGGCGACTTGCAATTCCTCCTTTGATGTAGGAATTCTATTCACCAACTAGGCGTCACATTTCTCCAAGGCTTTGCAAACCTTAGATGGTGTAAATCTTGCATCTTTTAACACCTTCCCTCAAGATCAGAAACATCTATGAACCTTTATTTATACAACTGACTCTGTAGGTCAAAAACTAACCCCGACAAACTGATTCAATCAGCTGGCTTGGTTAGCTGATTCAATCATCTAATTCAATCAACTGATTCAAAAAGCTGACTCTAAAAGACTCTGTAGGTCAAAAACTAACCCCGACAAACTGATTCAATCAGCTGGCTTGGTTAGCTGATTCAATCATCTAATTCAATCAACTGATTCAAAAAGCTGACTCTAAAAGACTCTGTAGGTCGGAAGCTGACTCCAGCAGAGCTGCTTCAGTCAGCTAACTCTGATTAACTGATTCAGTCAGTAGACTCAGACCTGCAAAATGAAAAATTAAAAAAAAAACTAAAACATGTTTATTTTCGTGGAAGGTTATTGAGCTTTCCCTTGCTCCAAGCACAGAGAAACTATGGAGCCTTCCCTTACTCTTCAAACACCTTTCTTAAGGGAAGCTCCATCATGCCAAGGCTTACTTTGTGCTTGAAAAAGAGCTCTTTACCTAGGGCTTTAGTAAAGATGTCTGCAACATTCTCTTTGGTATTGCAATGCTGCAACATTATATCACCTGAGTGTATCTTTTCCCTAATGAAATATTCTCTAACTTCAATATGTTGGACTTTTGGTGCATGAATGGATTCTTGCCTAAGGCTTCAACTGATATGTTATCACAAAGAATAGGAGTAGGACCATCAACTCCATAAAGACCCAGTTCTTGCAAACATCTTTTCATAGGAGTAGGACCATCAACTCCATAAAGACCCAGTTCTTGCAAACATCTTTTCATAGGCTGAAGTGGTTAAGGCTTTGTATTCAACCTGTGTGGATGATAGAGTGATTGTATTATGCTTCTTATAACACCATGAAATGGCTCATACACCAAGAAAGAATGCATTGCCACCAATACTTCTTATGTCCATCAGACATGCTACATCATTAGAGTCACTAAATCCATACAGATTTGGTGTATCACCCGCATATAAGATATCTCGATGTTGAGTGCCTTTCAAATATCTGAGCACTCTTTTGGCTGCAATCCAATGAAATAATTTGGTGTTTTGCATAAACTGATGAGCAAGACTATTTACTGCAAAACAGAGGTTAGGGCTAGTGATAGTCAAGTAAATGATAGAACTAATGAGTGTCTTGTACAAAGTAGTATCAGAAGAATGACTTGTTTCATCCTTTGTTAGCTTTAGAGTGGATTCCATTAGTGTAGACATTGGCTTGCAGGTCTCCATACCAAATTTCTTAAGAATAGTGTGTAGGTACTTTTGCTGAGAGAGATGAAGATACCACCGGCTGTGGTCTTGGCTACTTCAATTCCAAGGATATAGTGTAGGTATCCAAGGATATACTATTTGAATGGATGCACCTCTCTTAGTGATCCCCACTACCGTCGTTTGATCTTGTAGATTCTTTATTTGCTATATGAACTACTCTTCTCCATCATAATGCATTTTTTTGCAAGCTGATTTTTTATGGGCACATGTTCATAAAGTGGTCATTTGGATATGTGTAACTACATAAAGTAGACCACATGGATTTATATCATTTGATATAATCCATAGCATCATGGTTGTTGGCATGTGGTAGCTTAACTGGCTCTTTGGATGAGCTTATATAACATATATGATAGCAATGAGAGTAAGGGATTTTCATTCCTTCATGCCCAATTGGAATCCATGCTTTGTTTGGGCTTATCTATTTTGCTTGTCCTTTATGCATGATCTCCATTTTGAGAGTTGCCCATTTATCAAGTGGATTAACACTTTGTGAGGAGTGAATGCAAGGTTATGATTGCTTTCATGAATGAGTTGAGTGCATGCATAGAGTTGAGTGAGTTAAGTGCATGCATAGAGAGGAGTGAATGCGAGGTTATGATTGCTTTCACGAATGAGTTGAGTGTATGCATGACGATGGAAGAGCTAGGGTGGTGGGCTTGTCTTATGTGTGTGATTCTAATTTGTGAGAGCTTGATCATTCTCTTGCCCCCATGGAAGCGGATGTGAAAGATTTTGAATTTGGGAGTTTCTCATTGATGTGATTTACATTGGGGAGTTACAAGATTAGATTGTAACTAATTTAGGTTTGAGCTATAATTTTATGTTAGGGTTTGGTTCTTATCCTTTTAACCGTCGAGTTGTTGAGGCAACCAAATTCTTGTTGGAGGAGTAAAACAGTGCAGGATCAATGCTGGTTTATCATGCGGCTCGTTAAGGTACTCGATTATCACATACGCAGTACTATGGAGTGGTAGTGGCATTATATAAGCTAGAGTTAGCTGTTTTTTATTCTCATCTCCATTGAGCCCTACAAGGGGGACCACACCATCAAGGACACGCGAGCCTTGCCAAGCGACACCCTCTCATCCTTTATATGGGATGCTACTATGGTTTGTGCTTTGGTGCTAGCTAGTTCTACTGTGTGCTGCCAGCTACTATGGATCTTTTATGTGGTATGAAAGCGATGTTTGTGTAACCCTTGAATGCCTACTTTGTGTGCAGTGTGATTGGAGGAGAAAATTAATGCATTGAAGGGGTGCTTGCCATGTCTCTCTTCTCACCAAACACACCAGCCTCTAATTTCTCTTAGGCCACCCCACTCTACATTTGTTAACCCCTTGTGAGGGACTTAATGGTGTGTATGTATGGGGGCTAAAGTGATACATGCAAGAATAAGTGTGTTTACATAAGCTGGTTCATACCCAATATTCATTGATGTATAAAGGAAGGGTGGAAAATTCTCTTTATGCCACATGTTAGGAGTTTTTAGAGAACACGGTCACTCGCTTGACCCGTGCGGTTGAAGCAATGACAAAGGTAGCAACACACACACATGGATGCAACAAGCAAGCAGAGATAAAGAGAAGCACAATACTCAAAGTAGATTGTTGAGAGAATGAGTGAAGTACAAGTAAAGTAACATGATAAGGTCACTTAGACACTCACTCATAAGAGGGTGGACACATGCTCAAGGGGAAAAACCTCCTAAGGAGGAAAGAAGTGTCCCATGCCATTATTAGCCTGCATCACTACCATAGCTACAAATCCCCCATGTAGTGATGATGTGAATATGTATAGGAATCATGTGGGGTTGATCAATCTTCAAATGGAAACAAGCCCAAAGATTTATAAAAATATTTGAACTTCTCTCGTGAATATATATGCCACATTGTCATGTGAATATATCTGTTCAAACGTTTACAAAAAGCTTCGAACTTCGCTCATGAATATATCTGCCACATTGTCACGTGCATTATTGGGTATAGAGACATAAAGCCAGCTAATCTCTCATGTAGTGAGCCTCTCGACATAATGTTAATGCACCTCAATGTGCTTTGTGTAAGCATGAAAGATTGGGTTCCTCGCAAATGGCCAATGTACTCTAGATGTTAGTGAGGAGGTGAGCTATCCACACCAAGATCCAAAAGGTGTCGGTGCTATACACACTCTACAGTTGTTATAAATACTGCTCTGTACTTAGCTTCACAACTCGAAGTGTTTGTCACTAGCTCTTTGTGGAGCCATGATATACATGAATCACCGAGATGAAAGAAAAAGCCACTAGTGGGTGTCATAACTTCTAGCCCAATCAGAGTCACTAAAAGCATGTAGCTGAATATCACCTCTCGTAGCATAGTCGCTTAATAGCCTCCCAATACTTACTTCTGGGACTATGCATAAACCTATTGAATTGGGGACCTTAAACTGAATGTCTAACCTCGTATTACATAGATAGATGAGGCACTCAATAGTTGGAAAAGCATTTGCTCAATGTTCCATGCTTGTGTTGTTTCTATGGGTGATGGATGTGTTCTCTTTTATAAGGCCCCCTTTGCGAGGTGTAGCCATTGTGATGAGTACCCATGCACTTGACAGTTTCCAATTTAGACAGTAGATGGTGGCCAAGTGTGGCTAAATGGCTAGGAACGGCCTATGTAGACTTGGCACTATGCCAAGTAGGATGCATGCTTGTGCAGGCTAAGTGACCGTATTAGTGAGTATCGGTGGGCGGACAACAAACCAAGAACACACTGTTCTCATGTTGTGGGGGTCGTTTGAGGGTTCACACGGTCTCAGATGGTTGTGGGACAATGGTGCGCTAAGGCATTATGAGATTTTGTTGTAGTCTAATATGGTCCCAGCTAGATGATATGGTCGGTTGGTCATTTTGAACCAAGTCGTGGGTTGGCCGACATGGCCAAGCCATGTCCATGCTGACCTTGGGTACTATATATAAACTAGTTTGGTAGACTTAGTTCATCATCAAGTTTATTATGTTCAAGAACACTTATAAGCAAGACATCCTCTATCCAGAGTCAGTCTGGATCGCCATCTATCACATGGAGTAGTGATCCCGGTTCGCGTTTTGGGCGTGAGTTCCCACTCGGGACTAGAAAAGCTAGGACAAAAGTGAAAATAGAGAGTACTTGCTGAATGTTTCATCCCAAGACCTATAACTCGTCTTGAAGAGGACAACGAGACAGTCGTTTTGAGTACTAGAACTTTGAAATCGGACTCCGTATGAAGGAGTTATGACCAAAAATGTATAACCGGTAATGGAAAACGGTGTTACCCAAATGTGGGCTTCCAACCCAAAACTTATATTGATAAAATGCCGACACGCGACACGATTACAATGGGATCACGAGTGATGAGAGAAAAATAACTTGCGGGTATCCGCGAGGCACGGGATCCCTTGCCCACAAGCCGTCTTGTATCTAAACAAAGGTAGGAGAGGTTGGGCTAGGCCACATTACTCCACCTCAAGGTACTCCCATATAGATGCAAAGAATTTGGGGCATCCAAGCATACCTCGAGAGCACCATGTGAGGCCGGATAGAAATCCCAAAAATCCCACGCCTCACATACACCCCCCTTTTGAAGAGCTTGAAGTCCCTTTCAAGCCATTATTCTAGCGGTACATCATCCTCCACGGGCACTATGTTGTAAAATTGCAGAACCAACAGACGTGCCATTTGAATCATTTTCCCTTCTGGTACCCATGTGCAATTTGTCATGGGGCGATGTTTCCATTTCACATAGAATTCTGGCGTTCCCTGCCGGAACCATGATGAAAACGGTATCGGGGACAAACCTTTTGAGTAGGCTTATATGAAATGCATTATGTATGTGTACTGTTGTGGGCAAATCTATCTTGTGACGCCATTGTAAGATTTGAGCACTTTGTATGGGCCATAGAAGCGATGATTGAATTTTGGTGTGAGATTGGCAGGGAGTGCAATGTTTTGTGCACTAACCAGGACCAAGTCTCCCTCATGAAATTCGTCATCACGCCTTTTCTTGTTGGCATGTTTCACATATCTGACTTTGCTGTGTTCTAGATTCTGCTGTGCAACCTGCATTCTTTTCTGCCCCACTGCTGCAAAAAGTCCTCTACATCTGCATCTTCGGCATGCAGATCGCCGGTGGCAATGGCGAGAGGTGTAATGACTTCCTTACCGGTGTGGCCAATTCAAACGACGTGAACCCGGTAGCACTGTGCATGGAGTTGTTACAATGGAATTCTAAAATTTCTAGATAATTCGCCCAATCCTTCTGATCGGCATGAACATAATTGCGGATGTAGTCTTTTATGCCTTGATTGAGTCGCTCCGTTTGACCATCTGTTTGTGGGTGATATTTGAAGACATCCGTAACTGTGTGTCCATTAATTTGAATAGTTCTCTCCACATGTTGCTCATGAATCTATTGTCCCTGTCTGACACAATAGCCTTTGGCAGCCCATGGTATTTGAACACCTGACTAAAATATAGCTTTGCAGTCTGATACGCCATGAGAGGTGGTTTGGATGGAATGAAGTGAGCTTGCTTCGAAAAATAATCCACTACCATATGGTGTTGTATCCATGGGACTCCGAGAGATCCACAATAAAATCCATACTTACAATGTCCCACGGCCTTGACGGGATGGGCATGGTTTGCAGTAAACCAGCCGGTTTGACTCGCTGTGCCTTCACGAGTTGACAAGGGCATGTACGACCATATTCGCTGACATCCTCAATCATGCATGGCCAGAAGGACTGACGTCGAAGCTACTCGAGCGAGTGCTTCTGCCCACCATGCCCGGTCAGCTTACAGTCGTGGGTTTCCCAAAGTAGCATGGCTTTGAGGTCCGAGTCATTGGGCACATACACTTTTTGGTGGGCGTAGAATATTCCATCTTTGAATTCAAATAAACCCATGGCTGATGTACCATTGTGAAATCCGTGGCCATGCGAATGATCGCTGCATCTAACTTCTGAGCATCCCTGATTTTGTCTAATAGTGTCCCATTTGCCACACTCATTGCATTCAACTGCGGCATACGGCTCAGAGCATCTGGCATCAAGTTTTGCTTTCCCGGCTTGTGAATAATGTCAATGTCAAATTTTGCGATGAAATCTTGCCATCTGCCTTGTTTTGGTGACAACTTGGGTTGCGTCTGAAAGTACTTGAGAGATATGTTCTCAGTGAGAACTTTTGTGTGTTTGTCTTGCACATAATGACGCCATTTCCTAAGGCAATGAACCACTGCTTGCATTTCCTTTGCATGTGTGGTCCATCGGCATTCTACATCGCTGAACTTGCGAGATTCATACGCGACAAGGTGCCCGTCTTGTAATAAAAGTCCTCCAAGGGCCCCGTCCGATGCATCCGTGTGGATCTCAAACTCTTTGTTGAACTCTGGAAACTTAAGCACCGGGGTACTGCACATTGCGACTTTCATTTTTTCGAAAGCATCCTTTTCTATATTTGTCCACTTAAAAGGTTTGATGCCTTTAGTTATATCCGTGAGTGGGGTGGCGATTTTGCTAAAATCTTTTATTAACTTTCTACAGAATTGTGTGAAGCCTATGAACTCGCGAACTTCACGCACAGTTCGTGGTGCACTCCATTTCACCACAGCCTTGATCTTCTTGGGGTCTACTTGTACCCCTTTTTGATTGACCACGAAGCCCAGAAATTCCACTTCGATGACTGCAAATTCATATTTTTCAGGCTTGGCATACAGTTTGTGATGTCATAACATTTGAAAGACCTTTCTTAGGTGTTCTTTATGCTCACTGAAAGTCTTGCTATATATGAGTAGATCATCTATATAAATGATCAAAAATTCATCTAGATACTCTTTCAAAATATCATTCATCATCGTGCAAAAGGTAGCCGGGGCGTTGGCTAGCCCAAACGGCAAAACCAGCCACTTGTAGCTTCCATACCTTGTGCGAAACGCCGTTTTCTCAATGTCATCTTCAACGATTCGTATCTGATGATATCCGAATCGTAGATCGATCCGACTGAAGTACTTTGCTCCTGCTAGTTGATCTAAGAGTTCTTCCATTATTGGTACAGGATAACGATTCTTGATGGTAATTTTATTCAGGGCTCTGTAATCGGTGCATAACCTGGCTGACCCGTCCTTCTTTGTGACAAACAGCACAGGTGCACCATACGACGACTTGCTGGAGCGCACCATTCCATTTTCGGCCAGTTTGTTTAACTGTACCTTGAGCTCCTTGAGCTTAGTAGCATCCATTCTATAAGGAGCTTTAGCCGGAGGACTATGTCTTGGCAAGAGTTCTATTTTGTGATCCACCGATCGTTTTGGCGGTAACCCGGTTGGCAATTTTTCGGGCAAGACATCTTGGAACTCCCTCAGCACTTCGTGTATCTCTGCTTCACCAATTTTGCATCTTGTCTGATGTGCATCCTTTACCTTCATTATGCATAAGTGTATTTGGCATCCCTGCTTGGCTACCCTCTCCGCTTGCTTGGTGCTGCACCATTCCTGCATCGTGCCGCGGCAATCTGTTATTGTGCGAGCATTACTTGCCCCTACTGCATACATTGGAGTGCTTTGGATTTCGCTTCCAATGTTCTTGTTGACTGTTTTATCCCTTGAGTAAGGACGGATACATGGCACACTGACTCATGCACCCTGCGTATCCAGTATCATGTTATTTACACCTTTTCCCATAAAGGCAATGAGATATTCGTCGACCCAAGTGAGCCCAACAATCACTTCGAAAGTATCCATTGGCACAACTATAAAATCCAGCCGCGCTTTCCATGCGCCTGCCTGCACCTGCACATTGTATGCCATCTTTACATTGTCATCCTGTCCTTGTGCAAACGACAGTGACATTTTCGTGGAGTCGCACACCTTCACTCCCAGCTTCCTAGCACATTTTGGGGTGATGAAATTATGGGTGGCTCCAGTATCCAACATGATGTTTTGCTTCTGGCCATTCACATTGGCCTCAAAATACATATTTTGCATTGTCGCTAACTGTGCTGCCATACATTTTGGTTACATTTTGGTACTACCTGCATGGCACCTACCCTTGGTGGGCTATCACCTCGTTGAGACGAGGTTTCTGCATCCTCAATCTCGGTGATCCTCAGTCGATCCATCCGTTCATAATTATCTTCTTGCCCTTGGGCCTGAACCGACTTTGTGCGGGTCGACGAGGGCATTCGCTGTCATAATGATTGCCTCCGCAACTTCTGCATGGGCGTGTTGGGGGAGGTAGAGGACCCCTTGCGGCATTGGTAAATCCCCCTGTATTGGTCGATTGGGATGTCCCCCTCCCCGGCACAAAGTTTCTATTCCCATAGTTGCTCCCATAGGTTCGGGGTACAACAGATCCACTCGACCTTGTCCCGCTTGTACTTGTCCCAGAGTTTTCTCCCCGGGTTTCATTGGAGGAGTTATCATTCCTGTTTTGAGGTTTGGCGCCATTCCATCCCCTTGTTCCTGTTGCATTGCTTTTACTTTGCCATTTTCTGCTCTCAGTGTCGGACAGTCATTCCGCCGTTGTGAGCGCCGCCTCATAATTTTCAGGCTCCTGATTTTCAATCTCTCTCCGAGTCCAGTCACGCAACCCGAACAGGAACCCATGTAGTCTATCTGTAGAATGCATATCCAAAATCTACAGCATAAGCTGCCTTTATATGTTGATATAATCTCGCAGTTTTCCATCTGCGTGTTTGAGATTACGCCATTCATCACGTACCCTGAAGACTTCATTTCGTGGTACGAAATACTCGGCCATGTCCTTGGTAAAGTCATCACACCTTGTCCACGGCCTCTTTGCCTCACCACCAGAAACCAAGTGTATGCATCTCCTGAGAGCAGTCGCGATGCCACACGGATCCAGTGTTTATGAGATACTTTGTTCATGGTGAGATAATTCTCTGTCTCACGGATCCACCTTGTCACCACAAGTGAATCTCTTTGCCCAGTATAGTTTTCTGGGGGTAACGGTTTGTACTTCCCATATCCCTCATCTGATGACTCTGAGTCCCTCCTGTCATTCCGTCTTCTGTGTCGACGATTGGGAGGGGACCTCGACCTCATCTGTCCTGGCGACGAAGGTCGGCTGCCATCCTTCTTGTGTAGTTGATCGACTAAGGAGGCCATCCTTCTTGTGTGTAGTTGATCGACTAAGGAGGCCAACATGCCTTCTAGCCGGTTCAGTTTATCATTTTGGTGATCCTGCCAGCTCGACCCTAGATCCCTTGGGTCATCCATTTGGTGTGCTCGAGTATCTATTGCTCTTGCCTCGAGACGTCTGTTGTGCCTTTCACGTCGAATCCAAGCTGTTACTTCGGCGTCAAGTTCTGCCTGTCTTTCTTCCCTTGCTTCCTCCTCAATTCTCGTGGCTTCTCCCGCGTCCAGATAGCCATCTTCCGTGGTCTTCCCCTTTGGTATAAGTCTTGACCAAACTCACCGCGACGCGACGTTTCTTGCTCTGATACCAAGTGTCATGGAGCGGTGATCCCGGGTCGCGTTCTGGGCGCGAGTTCCCGCTTGGGACTAGTAAATCCAGGACAAAAGTGAAAATAGAGAGTTATAGCTCATCTCGAAGAGGATAACAAGCCGGTCGTTTTGAGTACTAGAACTTTGAAATCGGACTCCGTATGAAGGAGTTATGACCAAAAACGTACAACCGGTAATGGAAAACGGTGTTACCCAGATGCGGGCTTCCAACCCAAAACTTATATTGATAAAATGCCGACACGCGACGCGATTACAATGGGATCACAAGAGTGATGAGAGAAAAATAACTTGCGGGTATCCGAGGCACGGATCCCTTGCCCACAAGCCGTCTTGTATTTAAACGAAGGTAGGAGAGGTCGGGCTAGGCCACATTACTCCACCTCAAGGTACTCCCATATAGATGCAAAGAATTCGGGGCATCCAAGCATACCTTGAGAGCACCATGTGAGGCCGGATAGAAATCCCAAAAATCTCACGCCTCACACCATCAAAGCTCTCTGGAGCACACGGGTAAGCGGACCGCCACCCACACCATCAGTTTTTATAATCAACTTCACAAGTAGTAATATTGTTTACTCTCTCCTCTTCACAAGCCCTTAGATGATTTTGCAAAGTGTAGAAGCCTCCTCATTTCTTGTCACAGATAGCCATCTATGGCCAACTTAACTCGGTTGTGAAAGCATTAAATGCAACTTTGTCATCAGCCTTTTTGTAATTGTGCCAAGGCCCAAAATGTGCAAAGCTCTAAGGGTCAAAACATCATTTTGATGCCAGAGGTGAGCGTAAACATGTAAGTCTATTTAATGCGCCAAGTAAACTTGGCCGTGGCTTTATCCAAACTCTTCTTTTTCCCTCCACGAGAGAAGGAAGCACATATGTACTTACCAGTACCTATAATAAATCATTTTCCCGAAAAAACTAAACCCGTTACCCCAGCTCAAACGCAGTGAATAAACATTCTTTTTTCTGTATCGACTCCGCGTTCTATCTTTCGTCCTTTCTTCTTGCGCTTGGAGGCATGCGGTAGGCTTTGCTTTAATCTTCATTATCTTCTACACAGTGATATCCTTCTCTGACCATCGCCATAGTTATAGCCATCTGCAGCTCCACCGCCATGAACAGTTCTCGGGTTGGAGGCTCCGGCAGTGCCAGCCACAGCCAGAACCATGGCCATAGCCATGTCGCGATTCCCGCGGCTGCCAAGAAGGTCGTGCAGAACCTCAGGGAAATCGTGAAGAGACACAGCGACGAGGAGATTTACGCCACTCTCAAGGAATGCAACATGGACCCTAACGATGCTGTCCACAAACTCATGCATCAGGGTAAATCCCTCCCTTCTCTCTTATTCCGTGCAAACTTTTAGGGTTTTGATTTCTGCTTCCGGCCATGGTGAACTGTAGTTTCACCTCGTTAGGGTTTTTGGATCAAGGCATTCTTGTTTTTGGGACTGCTGTTTTTTGGCAAAATGCTTGTTTTTGTTTTTAATCCATAGCCACAGTCGGATCTGAGCTTCCTGAGTTCCAGGTCTCTGTGTGCAGAGGTCAGAGGTTCTCGCTTTGCTAAGAACCTGCATTTACTTGCGCCCTACAATCTCATTTGCATGAATTTTTGTTCTCAATCTCTGTTACTGTAGGAACTTATTTTTTATAAAAACAAAGCTAGCGTTTTTTCAAGTATTTCATGGACTTAGTATTAGACTTTTCTTTTTCTTTGGAGAAAAAATCAGTATATTTATGTGCTCTTTTGCACCCCTTCATTCGCTCCTAGGTTGGGCTACAGAGAGCCACATAATTGCTACACTTTTTACATACAGTTGTGATGTGTTTTTGTTGTTATTGCAGATACATTTCACGAGGTTAAGCGGAAGCGGGACAAGAAAAGGGAGGTGAGCAAAAGTTTTTTTCCCTTAAGTTTAAAACTTTATTGACCTAGTGTTCCTCTTTTTATGTGAGTTCTGTGTTATGCAGCATTGCATTCATGCAGCTCAGAGCACTTGCTTGAACACTTGCAAATAGCTTCATATTGATGTGATCTAACGTTAGACTAAAAGATTGAATCGTGTTTTGCAAGGCCAGAGTTGGGAAAAATTTAAGGCTTAGTCTGTGCTTCATAGATTTTTCTCTGGAGGAGTATCTTGCCTCTTTCACCTCTCAAGGTGCAAGCAGGCTTCTCGCTGACCATCTGCCCTAGCTTCCTTGCTTTTTGAGATTGCCATTTGTCCTTCACACGTGTGGCTTTATATTGCACCAGCCTGTCCCATCACAGCTCTGTCTTGTTCTTCACTTCTCTCCTTCGTGCTTGGCTCACTTTTCTTGGAGTCTTTTTACTGCCAATGAAGTTTTTTAAATATTTCCCTCCAGATTTTGCGTTGCTCCTTTTTGTTACTATAGTTTGCCTTATTCTCCTTCAGTCTCGATCTTGGATGATTCCGTCTCGGACCTACTTGCCTCGTCCATCTTGGCTCTGATGTCACTTCATGTCACATGCACCATACACTGAG
Source organism: Cibotium barometz (assembly GCF_041138505.1). Classification (NCBI taxonomy): domain Eukaryota; kingdom Viridiplantae; phylum Streptophyta; class Polypodiopsida; order Cyatheales; family Cibotiaceae; genus Cibotium; species Cibotium barometz. The sequence continues at coordinate 5,451,705 of NC_141063.1, forward strand.
GTACAGTGTGCCACAGTGGCTCATCATCAGTGCTATACTTATAAAGAAATAAGTACCTTTTTTAGGGATATCTGTCGTACGTCGTGACCCCATTGTGAGCCCCAGTCCGGGACATGTTAGGCACAAGAATAGAATTAGTGGAGAACATGTGTGCCTAAAGGCCTTGGTCTTTTGCATGCATAAATCTGAGCCAGTAGGGTTTACTGTTCACACAGTCCAAGGCCTGAAAATCAGTCCCAAAACAGAGATTCCAGCCTTCAACCGGCTTCCAAACGTTGCCATCATCCGGTACATGTGCCTACACAACTTTGTAGCAACGTCGAAATCCTATGGAATGATGTAAAAGCAAATCGGCCAGCCTTGGAAAGCTCAAAACAGCAGTTGACAAGCCCTAGAGAGAGAGAGAAGAACAAGTCGACCAGCCTTGGGGAGGAAGAAAAGCAAGGTGGCCAGCTTCTGTTTGCAGCATAAGTGATAGGCGCTCTCAAATAGATGCATATGTCCTCATAAAAGAGGCGACCAGTGAAAATATCAGTCCAACGCTTCAAAAAGCAATTTGAACAGCCTAAATACGTCATACAAGCCTTTTTAAGCTTTCTTTAGTGTGTAGGACAAGTTTTATGCCTCTTTTAGGCCCATGGCGAGCTTTTGCCCAATTTAGGGTGCTTATATCTTGCTCATGAAGGTAGGCACCCTCTTTTGTTTCCACAAATCCGTCAGAATGCACAGCAGAAATGAAGACAACTGCTGTAGAGAGCAAAACGCTGAATATATATATATATATATATATATATATATAGAGAGAGAGAGAGAGAGAGAGAGAGAGAGAGAGAAGCTGTAGAAACTCTGCTCTATACACTAGAAAATCCGGGAATAATACAAAGTGTGGGGGCCAGGGCCACGTATATATATGGCCCTGGGCTGCTGGTCGGCCAGCCCAAAACAGGCTGACAGAAGCCTTGAATGCTCATGACCAGAAAAAAGGCAGTCAGCCAAAGAAAAACTCAGTCGGCTAGTACTGAACATAGTTGGCCAGCATCTACTGCCTCACGACCACAGAAAACAGTGAAAAATACTTGAAAAATGGGGAAAAATGAGAAAACACCTAAACGGCCAGTCCCACCCACAATAGAGGCCCTAGTGTGTAATGTACAGACAGGAGATGACTGCTAACACCCCCTCTTAGCTCTTGGATGTGGAACCAACCCCAGTGAGCTGGAGTGCTGTCGGAGCATAGCTTGAGAGGTAGAGACTTCGTGAAGAGGTCCGCCGCATTGTCCTCCATCGAACAATAAACAAGCAACATGTGACGAGCCAAAATCTTCTCACGAACAAAGTGATATTGTATCTCTATGTGCTTGGTCCGAGCATGGAAGACCGGGTTCCGAGCAATAGCGATACAGCTCTGGTTATTGCACTAGATGACTGTGGGCTCCTTCTGTGGAAACCCAATCTCGCCAAGGAACCTCCGTAGCCACACAACCTTGCAAGCAGCACCACAAGCAACCTGATACTCTGCCTTTGTAGATTACAAGGTAATAGTTGGCTGCCTCTTGCTGCTCCATGAAACAATTCCAAAGCCGAGGGTAAAACCATAGCGTGATGTAGATCTCCTCGTGTCTGGATCTCCTTCCCAATCTGAGTCACTCCAGCCTTGGAGTCGGACTCGGTTCTTCGTTTCCCCTCCAGTGCCATAGAAGAGTCCAAGATCCTTCGCACCCTGCAGATACCGCAAGATCCGCAATCCTGCGTCCCAATGAGTCTTCAAAGGCGTCTGCATGAATGAGCTCAATAGCCCCACGGGAAAGCTCAAGTCCAATTTGGTGTTCAACAACCAAATCAATGAACCAACGAGCTTCCGATACAGAGGCATCAACCTGCTCACACGAATCAGTCACTGTAAGCTTCGTGTTCGGGTCCATTGGTGACGTTGTGGAGTGGAAAAAAAACAAGGAAACATGCCTCTATAGCTTCCCACTCCCCCAACCTTGGAATCACTAGCACAAAACAGGGGCACCATAGTCAAAGTAAACACCCAGCAAACACACATGCTCTCACTGTGTGCATGACGAGGTAATCGAAGGCTGGCACAAGGTGCGCTGTGAGAGTGTAAACCCGTGGACTACACCAAACACGTCAATCACGCCTTCTCCTTCAAATCAACACACACAAGAAACAAACACACCAACCATAGCCAAATACATCACCTATATCATCCATCTTTGAACTCCCAATCAACACTTCCATACAAGCTTCTTTCGACACACAGAAGCTTTTGCTTCACACCATCTCTCATACATAACACCTTCAAATCAACACACAAGATGTATACTGACAAGGTTGTCCCCCATTCATCTTGGCAACATATACCTGGGCCATGGCTGAGAGCAGCAGCCCAACAAAACAACATCTGTTGCGCTATCAGCCACTGCGCCAAACACAACAAACTCTGGCGCCGGCAGCAACCCACTGAAGCAATACGCACACACTTTGTGCTCAGAGGCAGCAACTCAACAAGGTAACACACAAAAAGCTCTCTACTCTCTCGCAGCAGCCCTATTGCCATCGCCACCATCACACCCTTAATAGGAGAGGAGTACCTTTGTAGCCCATCGTCTCAACACATCAACGATCATCCACTACTGTAGCGATCACATACATGAGCTGCGATGGCCACAAGCGCTTGACGGCTTTTGAAAACAGCACCACACTTGGCATACACAATCACTAAGAGCACCGCCCTGCAGAACTTCTCCTCTCTCTCTGCGCTTCCATGCTTTGATGATCGTGCACGCTCGTTCTTTTACCAGCCGGCCTGAGCAACCACGTGCTTCTTAATTTTAGCCCACCAAGAGCACCGCCTATCATAAGGTTGTTTCCCACTAGTAGCCATACACACTGCTGTAATGAAAAAAAAAAACTTCAAACCTCAAGCACCTGCTCCCAAAAAAAACCATGCATGTACTAGCCTACTACAAAGCCATCCACTCTGTACACCTGCCAGGGCATTCAGGGCAAAGCTTTTCTGCATGCCATGCATCCCATATGTACACAAGCCCAAAACACTTTTACAAAATTTTGCCTGACATACTTTGCCCAACCCCTAGCCTTCTAGAGCATTTATGCTCAGCAGAAAAAAGATAAAGTCCAATAGCTATCCACCAGGATCAAAAGGAATCTGCTGTAACTCACCATCCCATTTCCCAACATCTGTGAAAAACAATGGCTGCATCACTACATACCAAACGTCAACCATATGTGCCACAAAATCATTTTCGTCCATCATTTGATAAGCATTCACAGGCTCTGACCACGCAGCATCACCCTCAAGCCTTCGCTCTTCAAATAAACCATGAAAGAACACTTCACCCACAACAAACCTCCTTGTCTTCAAAACCTGTGGTATTGTAACATCTAGCATCCAATTCATCAATACTAGTGAAGGCCAAGTTCCAACATTTTGACCTTTATGCACACAAAAATCCACATCCTTTCCAACAGCAGTGTCCACAAGCACTTCCAACTCTTTTAAAATAGGCATCTCTTCACAACCATACAACTCATTTGATTCAGAATCCTTGTCATCCATGGACTTTGTCTTTAGCATTTCAGCAACACGCAAAGAAGCCTTAGTTACATTCTCAACCATATTTGCATCCATGTCTATTTCTGGCTCCTGTTCATCAATGCTAGCAACTTCCCACATATCATCCTCAAGCACAATACTCACATCACAACACTCTTCATCAGCCCAATCTACATGCATATCTTCTTGAGTGTTGCCAACCCCCCATGGTATCATCGTCCAAAGACTCCCCAGCACATAATGCATCAAATGGAAAAACATCCATATCATTCATCGCAGGTACCATACCACCATCAAGCTGTCCAAGAAAATCCATAACAATAGGATCTTCCTCGATGCTCTCCACATCCGCATTGCAAACCGTCTTCACTTCATCACAAGTCTCTACCCCATCCTCCTCCCTTGTAGAATCTGGCAAAGAATCATCCTCAAAGCATTCTGCATCCAACTCCTCTTCCTTCTTATCATCAGCCAATCCCAAGGCATCATCCTCTTTGCTTCCATGTGCATGCATGTCATCCAGATCCGAATGCAAATGATCTTCAATAGAGCATTCCAAATCACTGTCATGTACAATCATGACGTCCCAATCCAAAGAAGAATCCACTGGCAACTTCTCATCTGCAAAAGTCTCAAACCTTGACCCAGATTTCTCATCTTGCTTTTCAACATGCACATCCTTAGTTTCAATCGCAACATCAATAGGGAAAACCTTAGCTACATCTGCATCATTCATCAAACACACATCTTCACTTTGCTCCTTCACCTGCTTTTCATCCACCTTCACATGCTTTAAAGACTTTGGAAAAAAATCAGAAGGCACATAGAACATCCCCCTTTGAACCTGCATAGGCCTTTGAGGCTCCTGTCTAATTAAACTTTGCATAGGACTCTTATCCACCTCAACCAAATTTACATGCATATCCCTTGCAGACACAACACCTTCATGCGGATAAATACCCATCTCCATCTGCTTCAAAATCTTGCCTTCCTTTTCCCTAGCAACCCTAACTGCATCGTCAAATGACTTGGGATTCTTCAACTCAACCTTGACCTTCAAATGGGGTAGCAAACCATCAATAAACAAGCTCTTCTTCAGAAACATAGAAGGAACTTCCTGCTTCAATGTCGTACACCACCTATCCCATAGACATGTGAATACCTTCACAAAATCATCCAGTGATTGTCCATGGACCTGCTTCAAGATGCTCAACTCCTGCCAAAGCACACTAGGCTCCTCTGCTTGCTGAAAATGCTCCAAAAGGCCTTCTTTCAACCTGTCTAAGGTCAAAACACCATGTAGCTCATATGCCGCATCCTGTGCTTCAAAATCTTTAAGCCAGCTTCGGGCATCTTCCTTCAAAAAAATCTTTACTAGCCTCAAAACCTGCTCTTCATCTGTAACATGATTGCTAATGCATGCCAACTCCATTTGCTCCAAAAAGTCACATCTTCACCCTTCCTGCCATGAAATTCTGGATAAGACCACATCATGAAAATCTGCAACAATCCCTGCCAAAAAAAGCGGTACGAGTCTCTTTCCTATGGGGCATACACCCTTGTAGGCGAAGAAAAACACTTGGCTCTCCTCAGTGGGGGGCACCAAAAAGCTGTGGAGTGGAAAAAAAACAAGGAAACATGCCTCTATAGCTTCCCACTCCCCCAACCTTGGAATCACTAGCACAAAACAGGGGCACCATAGTCAAAGTAAACACCCATAGTCAAAGTAAACACCCAGCAAACAGATGTTCTCACTGTGTGCATGACGAGGTAATCGAAGGCTGGCACAAGGTGCGCTGTGAGAGTGTAAACCCGTGGACTACACCACCAAACACGTCAATCACGCCTTCTCCTTCAAATCCACACACACAGGAAACAAACACACAAACCATAGCCAAATACATCACGTATATCATCCATCTTTGAATTCCCAATCAACACTTCCATACAAGCTTCTTTCGACACACAGAAGCTTTTGCTTCACACCATCTCTCATACATAACACCTTCAAATCAACACACAAGATGTATACTCACAAGGCTGTCCCCCATTCATCTTGGCAACATATACCTGGGCCATGGCTGAGAGCAGCAGCCCAACAAAACAACATCTGTTGCGCTATCGGCGGCCACTGCGCCAAACACAACAAACTCTGGCACCGGCAGCAATCCACTGAAGCAATACGCACACTCTCTGTGCTCAGAGGCGGCAACTCAACAAGGTAACACACAAAAAGCTCTCTGCTCTCAGACACCAGTCCTATTGCCATCGCTTTTGAAAACAGCACCACACTTGGCATACACAATCACTAAGAGCACGGCCCTGCAGAACTTCTCCTCTCTTTGCGCTTCCATGCTTTGATGATCGTGCACGCTCGTCCTTTTACCAGCCGGCCTGAGCAACCACGTGCTTCCTAATTTTAGCCCACCAAGAGCACCGCCTATCATAAGGTCGTTTTCCACTAGTAGCCATACACACTGCTGTAATGAAAAAAAAAAACTTCAAACCTCAAGCACCTGCTCCCAAAAAAAACCATGCATGTACTAGTCTACTACAAAGCCATCCACTCTGTACACCTGCGAGGGCATTCAGGGCAAAGCTTTTCTGCATGCCATGCATCCCATATGTACACAAGCCCAAAACACTTTTACAAAATTTTGCCTGACAACGTGATAGGCTTGCAGTTCTCCATCCCAAAGGCCTCAAGCAACTCATGAACATACCGCTGCTGAGAGATGAAGAACCCCTCTGGGTCTACCAAATCTCCAATCCCAATAAGAAGTGGAGTAAGCCTAAGTCTGTCATCTCAAACTCCTTTGACAAGCAGTCTTTGTCACTGCTATGTGCTCCTGATGACCGCCAGTGAGAATGAGATCATCCACATAAAGCATAATCAACATGACCAAACCGTGTTCTCGAAAGAGATACAAGTTAGGATCTGCAATTGATCTCTGAAGTCCAGTCCGTAGAAAGAAGGAATCAGTCTTCTAATTCCAAGCCCTGGGAGCTTGCTTAAGACCATACAAGGCCTTCCGCAACCTGTAAACCATCCCCTTTGACCCTGGAATCTGAAAGCCTGGAGGCTGCTCAACATATACCTTCTCCTGTAAGTCACCATTAAGGAACGTGGATTTTACATCCATCTAATATACGGGCCACCGCTGATAAGAGGCAAGGGCAAGGGCAAGAATGGTCCGAATCGTGGTTATCCTCGCTGTCGGTGCAAAGGTATCCTCATAGTCGATGCCAGGTCGTTGAGCATAACCCTTAGCCACAAGTTTGGCTTTGTGCTTGTCCACCGACCCATCAGACATATACTTGGTCTTAAAGACCCACTTGACACCAATGACTGACCGTTTTGATGGCCTCGGAACCAACTCCCAAGTTTTATTCTTCTTTATGGCATCCAGTTCCACTTGCATGGCTTTCCTCCAAGTATCCTGAGAAAGAGCTTCCTTCACGGAAGTGGGCTCTTTGTCCCGCATGATACGAGACATCAAAGCATAGTTTACCTGTAAGAGCTCCGCTGAATGGCTTTTGTCATGAACTCTGTGCAATCTTTGAGGTCCGTCCTCTGTGGTCTGCTCGGAGGGAAGCTCTGTAACACTTGACTCTCGAAGGGAGTCTAACAACCACCTTGGTACTCGAACAAAACGCGGCCTCTTGCTGCTACTGGACTCATCTTCAGCCTCGGGCTCAACCGGCACAACTGACTGAGACTGTCTAGCTAGAACAATAGACTGGGAATCATCCTTAGACTCATCGGGGTCTCCAAGAAGTGGCGGCTCATCAACAGTGGAAGCTGGAACATGCTCATCAAAGACACCGTCTCTGTTGACAACAACCTCTTCCCGCTCTGGGTCATACAACCTGTATCCTTTGGAAAGAGAGTTATATCCCACAAATACAAGCTTTTGGGACTTCGAGTCAAGCTTTCCCCTATGCTTCTTTGGAATGTGAACATAGGCATCACTCCCAAACACACGGAAATGGGAGACATCTGGTTTTTTGCCAAAATAAGCCTCAAATGGAGTCATCTTTGGCATTGAAGTCATCGGAGATCGGTTGAGGATATGGACAGCCGTAGCCACAGCCTCTCCCCAAAGTGGACGAGGAAGATCACGATGCTCCAACATCGTTCTCGCCATCTGTCAAATCCCCACCGGATCTCCTCGTGGAACGCTCTTGGTACGAGACTCGAAACCTGCAAACAAACAAACAACAAGGGGGTGTAGGCCTAACTCACCTCCCAACCATGACAGTCGTGGGCAAGCCCACAGTCTTGGCTGTCCCCACCGAGCCACGAGCTGAGCTAACTAGGTTGCCGTACCGACCAATCTCCTCCTCGCGACGTCCCATATCGCCACGAAGCTACCCTCGCGGGCCTCGAGATTGTTGCTGGCCTCGGCTACGTAAAGCAAGTGCACGTCTGCACTAGATCCAGGCTCCAAGACCATAGAGCACTCACAAATCTCGCGAGACTCTATGACCTATGACTAACCTTGGCCACCCTTTTATAGGCTCTTGGCCGATCATCGGGCGTCCACACTTGGGCGCCCGCCCGTCCATACGTGGGTGCTCGCCCGTTAGTCTATCCCTAACTCAGCTCGCCAATCAGCCTGCCTAGCTCCAAGCTTCCCCAACCCTCGAAGCTAGTCTTGTGTGCGTGTAGCACACGGTAGATACACACTGTGCATATGACATACTCCCCTTCCTCTAAGAGCGCACTCTTGAGCTCACTAAAAAGCCAGCGTAATCTCTCTGAAGAGTAGTCAATGTCTCCCATGTAGCGTCCTCCTCAACACGATCCTTCCACTTGATCTTGTATTCCGTGATAAGCGTATTACGCAATCTTCTTTCACGAAATCCAAGAATCTTTTCATGCTCGTGCGAAACAAATGTCATGTCCTCGACATCTATAATTTCTTGAGGAGTAACTAACTGGTCTGTTTCACCCAGTACTTCCTTAAGTCTACTGACATGAAATACAGGATGAACTTTCACATGAGAAGGCAAATCCAATCCATATGCAACTGAACTAATCCTTCGTGTAATACGAAATGGTCCACAGTATCTAGGGGATAATTTCGGAGATCGACCTGTCCGTAAAGTCTTGGAATCTTTCGGAACTCGCAAATACACCATCGTTCCTTCAGAGAACTCTCTGGGTGAACGATGTCTATTAGAATAAAATCTGTCTCGGTCTTGAGCACTTCTAATAGACTCCTTCGCAACTTGTAACATTTTCTGCATATCTTGCAAAAAATTACGTGCTGCATCATGCTGAAGACCTGAGAATCCTATTATAACAGGTGATCTAGGTTGAAAACCATACATACGCATGAAAGGACTAAAACCTGTACTCGTATGCTTAGTACTGTTCTATGCAAATTCTAACATAGGAAGATAATTCTCCCATGAACTCTGTCTTTTGGATACATATGCTCGAAGCATATCCTCCAAAATCTGATTCACTCTCATGGTTTGGCCATCAGATTGAGGATGATTTGAGGAACTCAAATTCAAAGTTGTTTCCAGCTTCTCAAAAACAAGTTCCCAAAAATCACTCGTAAACTTAGAGTCCCTATCAGTGACTATGTCCTGCGGTAACCCGTACAGTCTAAACAATTGCTCGATAAACTGCCGTGCTAATTGCGTAGCTGTAATAGTCTTCCGGGTCGGTAAAAATCTAGCCATTTTTGTCAAGCGATCTACCACAACCCAAATAGAATCGTGGCCTTGATGTGTTCTTGGCAATCCGATAATAAAATCCATGTAAATACTTTCCCATTTATTACTTGGGATTTGCAAAGGATGCAACAACCGAGCCTTTCTAAAGCGTTCAGCTTTATTTGCCTTACAAATTTGACACTTGAGAACATAATCTTCTACATACCCTTTCATCTTTGGCCAATAAAAAGTGTGTTTTACTAACGATAGTGTCATGTGTACCCCAGGGTGTCCAGCAGAAGGGGCGTCGTGACACTCCTTAAGAATCTTGGACCGAATGTCCGAGATCTGTGGTACACAAATTTTGTCATTATAGAATAGTAAACCATTCCGAATCATCCACTGGCCTCCTATAGCTTGAATGGTAGACTGCTCAGTCATTGAGTCTTGGTCAATCAATGAGCTCCCGTCCTGGATCTTATGCCAAAATGGACCAAAATAACTATTAGTCTTGCAAAGCCCCCTCAATGACTGAAATAAGTCAGTAGAAATCTCGGTGAACGACAAAGTATTCACCTCTCTAATTCGACTAAGCGCATCTGCAACACTATTCATGGACCCTTTTCGATAATGGATCTCAAAATCAAAATCTTGCATTAACTCAGCCCAACGAGCTTTCCTTCCTCTCAAGTCATCCGCATCACACACATACTTGATAACGAAGTTGTTTCACTGTTCGCGGTATAGGCCAGTCCAGAACCTTCTGAACTCGGTCATAGTCAATGCTCAATCCATCTCTAGTGATCTTGTGTCCCAAGTAAATGATGTCTATCATAAAAAACTCACATTTACTTAACTTAGCATATAGTCGATTCTGTCTAAAAATAGATAAGACAATCGTGAGGTGTCTAACATGATCCTCAAGAGTACGACTATATATCAAAATATCATCCAAGAACACCACCACAAATTTTTCCAAATGTTCACGAAAAAGATCGTTCATCATTTGCTGGAAAGTGGCTGGAGCATTGGTTAATCCAAAAGGTAATACGAGAAACTCGTAATGGCCATACCTAGTCCGAAGGGCGGTTCTTTCGACATGCATTTCATGAATACGTATCTGGTGATAACCAGTACGTAAATCGATCTTCGTGAAATATTTCGCTCTTGCTAACCGGTCAATCAGGTCATCTGATCTAGGGAGAGGATAACGGTTCTTAATTGTCAGCTTGTTCAATCTCTTGTAATCTATACACATTCTCCAGGTGTTGTCCTTCTTTCTCCTAAGCAACACAGGTGCATCCCAAGGTGATTTACTTGGACGGATCTGGCCCATCCTCAAATAATCTTCGAGTTGTTTAGCCAACTCATCTTCCTCAGCTTGGCTCATCCTGTAAGGTGGAATACTGACAGGATGGGTACCAGGGATCAAGTCAATACGATGATCTACTGCCCTTTTAGGTGGTAAACCCGATGGCAGTTCCTTAGGAAATACATCTTGAAACGAATCAAGTATCTTCTGTAATTCTTTGCTTTCAAACACACTTAATTCATTTATTTCCATGGAAGGGATGAGAAAGGAAGAAAGTGGAATCAATACACAATGGAAAGCGGTATACAAAGAAGAATCCATTATATTTCCAAAATCAACTGTATTTACAAGAGGTCCCCGAGAGGGATGAATACAATCACCTAAAATACTATACTGGATGTCCTTGTGCTGAAAAGAAAAAATATGACTAGACCAATCTATTTGGACTTGAGGAGTCTTAAACCACTCGATCCCTAATAACAAGTCTACATTTTCTAGGTGCATAACATAGCATTCCAGAGTATCTTTGTAGTCTTGAATCTGGATTGGAAGCATCTCCACCTTTCGATCCCATACTTGCCTTCCCGCAGGTAGGCGTACCTTATAGGTATGATCGTTGGGTGTCGTATCAAGACTCAATTTTTGCACAAGTTTGTAGTTAACAAAGTTGTGTGAGCTGCCAGGGTTTAGAAGAATGTGAATTTTATGGCTTCTTGACAAGCTTGTCGTCTACTACGAGGCGGTCGAAGCGGCAAGAAGGACACCACGAGTGGCCGTGGACCCGGCGACGATGGGGATAGGGTCATGTGGTGGATCGAGATCATGCATGCCATCACCTTCACCATCGAGTCGGAATGTTACTCCATCCACGACGCCGGCACCCTCCATCTCCACGGCCTCTCAACCATTATGTGGTCCACGGTGACAATCTACACTTGGGGAGAATTGGAACCCCTAGTTGAAGGAGGAGGTGGATATGGCGGTGGTCCGCTTCTTCTTCCACGACCACATTGCCTTTCAAGCAGCTAGGTAAGTGCAATTGATCATTGCCAATTCATCATTCATGTTTTTATCATCCTAGTCCCCTTCTCATTAGTAAATTGCTTCCTTGAATAGGTCGGAATACTTCAAGGTCATGGTTAAGAAGAATGGGGAGTATGGCTCAACCTATACGCCCCCCTCATCCGAGAGCTTGCGCACTACATTGCTTGAGAAGGAGAAGCGCATTGTAGAAGAGCAAGCGGCCGACAGCACAAAGCGGCAGTGGGAGAGAAATGGAGTCTCCCTCATTGTGGATGGATGGAGTGACACCCGCAAGAGGAGTATTCATGGCGTGGTTGCATATTCCCGCGAAGAGATGTACTTCATCTCATCTCATGATGCATCCGGCACCGGGAAGAGCGCGGAGAGTGGGCTACCACCATGGAGATCATTGGCCCCGAGCATGTAGTGGGCTTTGTTGCGGATGGAGAGCCTTCCAATAGGGTGGTGGGAGCTATCCTCCAAGTTATGTATGGACATGTCACGGTGTCCCTTTGTATGGCTCATTGCCTAAACAACCTCCTCAAGGACATAGGGGCATTGCCATAGATCAGTCCGCTCATTGAGGAGGCCAACACCATGGTCTCCTTTGTCCTCAACCACCAAAGACTTCGGCATGAGTTCAACAAGAGGTCCTCTCTCTCTCTCTTCTCAAATATTCCGACACCTGGTTTGCTTACAACTTTCTCATGTTGGGCCGGTTGAAGGATTCTAACGGTGCTTTGAGGGGGCTTTTCCTCAGTGACGAGTTTGTCAACACGCAAGAGTCCCGTACAAACACTGGCCAAGAGTGTAGGTTACGTGTGGATAACGCCTCTTGGTGAGAGCGTGTGAAGACAATGGATGCTATGGTGAGGTCCATAGTCCACCTATTGAGGATTGTAGATGCTATGCAACCATGCATAGGCAAGGTCTATGAGGCCATGGATCGCATGATAGAGAAGTTGAAAGACTTCGTGCCTGACAAAGATAGATATGAGGAGATCCATGCCTTGTGTCTAGGAAGGTGGAATTTCTACTACTCTCCATTGCATGTAACAACTTATGTGGTGGACCCAGAATTCCAAGGCAACAAGCAGGAGAGCGACCGAGAGGTGAGCGATGGATGGAGGATCATCTTGGACCGTCTTGTGCCTGATGCATCGGTTAGGCGCAAGATCAGGGACCAGCTTTCCATGTACAGGTCATTTCATGGCTCCTATGGCTGTCATGATGCACAGATTGACTGCTCCAAAGTTGGTGCTGCTCTATGGTGGGAGGACTTGGTTCGGATGGACCGGAGCTACAACAGCTTGCCATCCGCATACTTAGCCAGGTCGTCAGCTCCTCTTGCTTGGAGCAACTTTGGAGTACCTACAGCCACATTGCCTCCAGGAAGAGGAACCGACTCGGGGTAAAGCGTGCCAATGACCTTGTCTTCGTCAGCGCGACCTTGCGAATGCTTTGCAAGAGCGTGACCAAGAAGGAAGATCCCTTCACCGAGTGGGAGATGAGTCAACAAGAAGAGCAACAAGAGGATGAGGTGCATGAGCTGCATGCCAGTGAGGATGACTTGATGCTCCTTTGGCACAAGCTACCCATGACCATGAGGCGAGCACTTCACGTGGATGATCATTCATGGATCATGATTTATGGGCCTTACTACTTAGCTCTAGCCTCTAGCCTCTAGGCTTTAGCACATTTTGTCATTGACTCATTTGAGTCCGTCCATGTATTCTGCCTCCATAAGGCTTAGTCCTGACTCATTTTGTATCTACTTAATTATTAATACAATCAACCGTCGATGCCTTTACTCTTTGACTGGCGTATTTTGTTAATATGACTCAAAAGCTTGCCATTTTAGTGTAAATTTGTGCTCATTTTGATGTACTTCCAAAGTAGAATAAGTTGAGTAGAAAAACTTAAAAAAAAAAGTATTTTTTGAGTGCCGTTCTCTCCCCCATCCCCATTTCCTACTTATGGCCGTTCCCCATCCCCATCCCCGTCCCCGTCCCCCGTCCCCCGTCCCTTGTGACTATGGTCAGTCCACATGACCCTTGGCGCAGGCATAAGTCCCTTGCCAACCTGGTGTCATGTCCACTCTACCACTTGCACTTTGTGTTGGCGTAGACACAAGTCCCTTGCCAACTAGGTGTCATGTCCACTCTACCACTTGCACTCCGTGTTGGTAATCTGACCACACCTTGGAGGATAGGTGGGCTCAAGTGTGTAACATAAGATAAGAATGACTCACAGGGATAAATATCATTGTGCTCCATAAACATTTATGCTGCACAGTTTTTAGGCATTTTGGCCAGTGAGATAAGTCTAGAGAAAATCCTTGATCTACAAAATGAAACCATTGAAGCATAAAGCCCAAGAATCACACTTAGCCAATGATAACCATATAGATGCGCCAAACCATCATATATGTATAAATCCTTGAGCAAAGGATGTGCCATAAATTTAGTCCATAGACCTTGGAGATATCTGTATGAAAACTATATAAACCTGGCTTTTCAACTATTAACAGTGTTTACCTAAAATAGTTCAAGGCAAACAACACACAATTTTCCTTGTACAGGCATTGAAGGGTAAACTGTCCAAAAGCACTTACAAATTAAAAAAAAAAACCAACTTTGCAAAACTCGATTAGCTTTTCTTTACTAAGTTCGTCGTGAAGCCAAAAGAAATATCTCCTCATCATATCCATAAGATATATAGCTTGCGTGTAAGCTTGATTATGTAATCCATAATATCCATATGGAAAGAGTGCTAAACACGGGCACATAAAGCCAACAACATACTTCCAAGATAAATTTTGTGAATCCATAAATCCTTAGACCAAGTTGTCTACTGTTCATGCTCTTGACGCATGACTGTTTTAATAAGTGAATAGGTTGGCCATGCTTAATAGCAATGATAGTAAGTGTGGTCCCCACTTTCGATCTTTTCTCTTCCTCATTTTTGAAAGGAAGCCTATGCCCTGATACCATTGCAACCAAAATCATTCCGCACCCGGGGGGCTAAGGACAAGCACACACTATTGTATGACCAACAATCTGAACTTAAAACATTTAAACATTGGCCACAACCATCAAGCATAATCTTGCATGCTGGAAAATAATATCATATGCACAAGACACCACATTGGGATCAGAACGGTTTACGCACACCCTCCCCCCCCTCCCCTTTTCAGGAATTCTTTATTCCATGGGAGAATTTGTACAACAAAGGATGTGTCAAATCCCCAAGGATCACCTTGTAGAGCAATCTTGAAACACGTTTCGAAACCTGCAAAACAAAGCCAAACAAACACTCTTCGTGATAGCAAGACCTCACTGTGGAAGCCTTCAATCCATAAAAGCCCCTTGGTTTGCGGTCCCAAAACCCTAATACCAGGGTTCAACTTTCTAGAAAGAGAGGATTCTGCATTACAGAGAGAAAATACAGAAATCACTCATGTTTTGTAGGCTGTCCACGCGAGAAATCCATCACCAGCCTTCAACTGAGTCTTCCAAGAGTCAATTGAATCTTTTCCTTCGCGTACATGCACTGTATATGATTAGGGTCTGCTGTTCACACAGTCCAAGGACTGAAAATCAGTCACAAAACAGAGATTGCAGCCTTCAACCAGCTTCCAAACGCTGCCATCATCCTGTACATGTGTGTGCACAACTCTGTTGCAACCTTGCTATCCTTGGAATGATGTAAAAGCAAATCGCTAGCCTTGGAGAGCTCAAAACAGCAGTTGAGCAGCCCTAGAGAGAGAGAAGAACAAGTCAACCACCCCTGGGGAAGAAGAAAAGCAAGGCAGCTTCTCTTTGCAGCATAAGTGATAGGCACTCTCAAATAGATACATATCTGTTCATAAAAGAGTCGACCAGCTCAAAATATCAGCCCAAAACTCCAAAAAGCAATTCAACCAGCCTAAATATGTCATACAAGTCACTTTTAGCTTTCTTCAGTGTGTAGGACAAGTTTTATGCCTCTTTTAGGCCCATGGCCAGCTTTTGCCTGATTTAGGGTGCTTTTATCTTCCTCATGATGGTAGGCGCCCTCTTTTATCCATAAATCTATGCCCAACATGTAATATGTGTGCCCAAACTTTAATGAACTTTGAAACCATAAGCTTATAAACCTTATAAATACATAAATGATTATATGCTTAGAATGCATGATTTTGAACCATATTTTAGACCTATCCTTGGCAGCATAAATCACCATGGAAGTCCTGCTTCAACTTCTGACTATCCACAGTCCTTCCAGGTCCTGAATGAAATCCTCATATCTTGTGTAGGAGCCATGTATGAACAAGTCCATAATACATAGAGTTCGAGATTGCATGTAGCTTGAAAAAATTTCCCGGTTCACATCCTTTGTAAAATACGCTCGGGTCACTGAACATTGTCCAAATCATAAGGATGGACCGAATGGTGAAATTTATTTTGTGCCCGGGGGACTATGGACTTCCACAATTTTGTATGACCATCAATTTCAACTTAAACATTTAAGCGCTGGCCACAACCATTAAGCATAATCACACTTGCTGAAAAATAATGTCATTTGCACACAGGACACCACATTGGGACCGGAATGTCCACGCACAAACCCCCCCCCCCCCCCCCTCCCCTGCCCTTGCCCCCCCTTTCAGGAATTCTTTATTCCATGGGAGAATTTGTACAACAAAGGATACGGTTGCACTAGCACTGGGATTTCCAAGCTTTACCCAAATAGGTACAAGTGTCCAAGCACTACGTTCACTAAAGCAACATTCAGGCCTCACAGGCTTCCATGAAGATAGCCAAATCCATTAGTAAAGGACCTTGCAAACAGTACCACGCTCTCCCTAGCAAGACCACACTGTGGAAGCCTTCAATCCATAAAGTGCCTTGGTTGGCTGTCCCAAAACCCTAAAACCAGGGTTCAAACTTCAACTTTGTAGAAAGAGAGAGGATTCTGCAGTAGAGAGAGAAAATACAGAAATCACTCATGTGATGAAGGCTGTCCACACAAGAAATCCATGACCAGTCTTCAATTGAGTCTTCCAAGAGTCAGTTGAATCTTTTCCTTCGCGTACATGCACCGTATATGATTAGGGTTTGCTGTTCACACAGTCCAAGGACTGAAAATCAGTTGCAAAACAGAGATACGCTGCCATCATCCCGTACATGTGTGTGCACAACTCTGTAGCAACCTTGCAATCCTTGGAATGATGTAAAAGCAAATCGGCTAGCCTTGGAAAGCTCAAAACAGCAGTTGACCAGCCCTATAGAGAGAGGAGAACAAGTCGACCACCCTGGGGAGGAAGAAAAGCAAGGTGGCCAGCTTCTCTTTGCAGCATCAGTGATAGGCACTCTCAAATAGATGCATATGTGCTCACAAAAGAGTCTACCAGCTCAAAATATCAGCGCAAAGCTCTAAAAAAGTAATTCGACCAGCCTAAATATGTCATACAAGTCACTCTTAGCTTTCTTTAGTGTGTAGGACAAGTTTTATGCCTCTTTTAGGCCCATGGCCAGCTTTTGCCCAATTTAGGGTGCTTATATCTTGCTCATGAAGTTAGGCGCCCTCTTTTGTCCATAAATCCATGCCCAACATGTAATATGCCCGCCCAAACATTAATGAAGTTTGAAACCAGAAGCTTTTAAACCTTATAAATACATAAATGATTATATCCTTAGAATCCACCATATTTTAGACCTATCCTTGGCAGCACAAATCACCATGGAGGTCCTCCTCCAACTTTTGACCATCCACAGTCCTTCCAGGTCGTGTATGAAATCCTCATATTCTGTGTAGGAGCCATCTATGAACAAGTCCATAATTCATAGAGTTCTAGATTGCTTGGCAACCACCCATCATAGCTTGGACAAATTCCCCCGTTCACATCCTTTGTAAAATAGGTCCAGACTCACCGAACACTGTAGAAGTCGTAAGGCTAGACGAAATGATGACATTTCCTCCTTTTGATAAGCAGCTGCCCACAATTGAGAAAACAACAGTAGATCATAGGAATGTTAGTTTTGAGTAGCATATCTCATAATGTCATATCCATCCAAATCAAAATTCTTGTCAAACACAGGCATAAAAGCTAACTGTGCTGTTCCATAGAATAAGAGATCAGCTACCAATCATACGAGCCTTGCTTGCGAATTAGGAGTACCACTCCTGATTGGAGTAGTTCATAGGAATGTTAAACAGTTGTCCGCAATTGAGAAAACAACAGTAGTTCATAGGAATGCTAGTTTTGAGTAGCATATCTCATAATGTCATATCCATCCAAATCGAAATTCTTGTCAAACACAGGCATAAAAACTAACTGTGCTGTTCCATAGAATAAGAGATCAGCTACCAATCATACGAGCCTCGTTCGTCCAATCGGGAGTACCACTCCTATCTGTTGCATCCCACCACATCCATAAGAGCACCACTCTTCAAATCAAAGAATACTCCCACTAGGAGCTTCTGTAGCCATCAGGCACCGCCCGGTTTATATGAGGCTTCAAGAGCTGTCAATCCCGCGGACACACACTAGAAGGACCAGCCTCTACGTGCTGTACACACTGGTTTTCTGCATGACCAGCCATGCTTGATGGTTCAATTTTGCCTAGGCACCACACAGGGTTTAATCCAAGTCATCGGTATTCATCAAGATAGATATCAAAGAAAACCAACAAAATCCAATATAATTAAAAGAATCCATGTCTCAAATAAATGGAAGAGACAAAACAGTCGCATAAGTCCAGATATCATAATCATGTCTGTGTGTTCATACTCAAAGTCCAATTGAACTCCAAGGAGTAGTTGCTCATTCCCCACTCCCCAGTGTCACATCAAACGCATGCTACTCTCCACTTACTTCCATGCTTACACATGCAAAGACCAGGCTGAGAAATAGAAGACCGATTGACTGTGCACGCGGATGTAGAACGTCCATTGGACTTGAGTGCATACATCAAGTCTCCACCAGCATACCAGATTCTAGGTTACTGACACTTTGCGTAGACATAGTCCCCTACCAACAAGGTGTCAGTCCACATGACCCTTGGCGTAGACATAAGTCCCTTGCCAACCAGGTGTCATGTCTACTCTACCACTTGCACTCCGTGTTGGTGATTTGACCACACACCTTGGAGGAGAGGTAGGCTCAAGTATGTAACATAAGATAAGAATGACTGACATGCATAAATATCCTGGTGCTCCAAAAACATTTCTGCTACACAAAGTTTATAGGCAAGATAAGTTGAGAGAAAATCCTTGATCCATAAAATATCATGTGGCATAAATCCATCATGTTTCAATAAAGCGAGCCATAGAATTGCATATATATATATATATATATATAATATCGCAGAGCTGCCGAGACCGGGCATTCGACCAACAAGAACGGGCTTACAAAAAGCAGGCACAGGCTGTAGTCCCTATATATATATATATATATATATATATATATATATATAGGCATTCGACCAACAGGAACGGGCTTACAAAAAGCAGGCACAGGCTGTAGTCCCTATATATATATATATATATATAGGGACTACAGCCTGTGCCTGCTTTTTGTAAGCCCGTTCCTGTTGGTCGAATGCCCGGTCTCGGCAGCTCTGCGATTTGGCTTGATCGCTCTGCAAGTGATTGCGCTTGAGTCGTGGTTCCGGGGGAATCTTTCTTCGCCAGGTTGAATGAAGGCTTGGTATTTTTGCCGTGATTGAATCAGATCGTTGCCTCCTCCATTCGTCGTATGTATATATATATATATAAAACCATCGAAGCATAAAGCCCAAGAATCACTTAGCCAATGATAACCATATAGATACGCCCTATCAACTACCTTTTTGTTGTAATTATTCTTTCTATTTGTTATGATCCTTGGTGCTAGGGTTCATTATGGCCGAGTCTGCCTTGTATCTCTGGAGCTCTGATAGAAACTCAGTACACAGATCTTTGTATGAATGTATGCTATGTGTGTACGCGGGGGGTGTGTGTGTGGGAGTGAAACTCGCGGTGCCCGTGGGACTAGGGCCATTGATATACTGGTTGATACCACCAATGCATATTAAAACATTTAACATGGCCAAAGCCTCAACACATATCCATCATCACTTTGCATAAAACATAAAGCTGGACAAAACATCCACAAATGTTGAAAATGGAGCTTGCACATGTGACACCGCATGGAGGCCGGAATGGGCTGACCCCCACCCCCACCTTGGAGTATTTTATTACCCAAGGAGAATAATATCATGTATAAGCCCACCCCCACCATGTGACACCGCATAGAGGCCAGAATGGGCTGACCCCCCCTGCCCCCCCCCCCCCCCCACCTTGGAGTATTTTATTACCCAAGGAGAATAATATCATGTACAAGCTTTGAGGGCTGTACTCTCCCCATGGGAGATGCCAGATTATCCATATACAAATGCCATAACACAACCCAGCACGAGGCAACCAAGCCGGAACACAGGTTGTAGAAATGTCGAGCCAACAATATAATCCATATACGTTCGTGTGGGTACTTATTCTTCCCCAAAAACCATGGGATTTCATGCAATAGAGCTGGTACAACGAGTACAACTCTCCATTCAGCCGGTACAACAAGTATAATGGCTAGTACAGCAGGTACAATGGCTAGTATAGTGATTGGTATAGCAAGTACAGTGGTTGGTATCACAAATACAAATTTTGGTACAAACAGGTAAGTGGTTGGTATAGCAAGTACAACAAGTAGAAACTTTGGTACAGTAGGTACAATGGCAAGTACAACAAGTACAAGGATTGGTACAACAAGTATAGTGGCTAGAAATCATAATAAAATGATTAAATACCCTTGCCTTCAGTATTTCTTCGTGATGGAAGCCTCCAAAACAGTCCCCAACAGCCGGTATACTTCATGGGCAGCCTGAGAGAGAGAGAGAGAGAGAGAGAGAGAGAGAGAGAGAGAGAGAGTAGCCATCATTAGGGCAGCCTGAAATGGTGGTAGAGGTTAGTGTGCAACAAGAGAGCCTCCTTTAATGCAGAGAGGGCTCCAATTTATAGATTTGGGACTCCCATGAGTGAAAAAGGAAAGAGAAGGCTATGGTGACAAGTGAAGAGCCACACAAAAGCTGAAGTGACTAGTGTGAGGCCACTTGTCTCACTTTGATCCACTTTCTTACAAGTGTTAGGCCACTTGTCTCATTTTGGTCCACTTTCTTGCTACATGTCCAAAGCTAAGAGATGGCTCCTTCCATAAACTTTATCTCTAAAAATATCCCAACCGGTAGCCCATTTGTCATAGGTACTTTGGCAACTTTTGGTGTTTGCTCAATTCCAGACGTAACGACACGAACAGAATTTCCATCAGAGTCGGGCCAAAAATAGCAACTCTCCTAAATTTTAGGAGTGTGATTCTTTGTATTGTAGGATAATCTCCCATTCCCAAAGCTTGTACTTTCCAAATATTTAGATATCCTGGAGTCTACTAGACCCCTTTCATGCTGGGAAATGTCCAGGCTGGTGACATCGCATATATTGATACCAAGTTCTACACCCACTATTAGGCACTGATGACGTTAGTGGGGATGTCATAGTATCTAGTCCATACTATGCATGATGGAGTTGATGGTTTATTGTCTTGTGGATGACTACCATGAGGTTACAAATTGTACTTTCGTATAAGGTGAATTTGGGCATGTTCCTGGATTCATCTAGGTATATATATAGATACGCCAAAGTGTCATATAT
This sequence comes from Cibotium barometz, assembly GCF_041138505.1. Taxonomy (NCBI): domain Eukaryota; kingdom Viridiplantae; phylum Streptophyta; class Polypodiopsida; order Cyatheales; family Cibotiaceae; genus Cibotium; species Cibotium barometz. Next base: position 5,473,019 of record NC_141063.1, read on the forward strand.
GTATAAATCCTTGAGCAAAGGACGTGCCATAAATTTAGTCCATAGTCGTTGGACATATCCGTATGAAAACCACATAAACCAGGCTTTTCAACCATTAACATTCTTTACCTGAAACAGTTCAAGGCAAACAACACAATTCTCCTTGTATGGGCATACAAGGGCTAAGTGTCCAAAAATAGATCTAGGGAAGAATGGCTTCTATAACTACATCATCACCTTCGAAAGTAAATCCCAGGAGTAACTATGCAAAATCTTATCACTGCTAGTACATCAAGCCAGTATAACCCTCCATTCAGCCGGTATAGTACATAAATCAGCTTGTACAGTGGCTGGTACATCAAGCCAGTATAACCCTCCATTCAGCCGGTATAGTACATAAATCAGCTTGTATAGGGAGGGTGCAGCCTTCAAGAGGCTAAAGAAATAAAGAAATCTTCTGTTGAGGGCAGTGAAGGAGTGTAGGAACTCTCCACAAGTAGGTAGTTGACGAGAATGTGGGTAACCAACATGGTAGAGACTAGGTTAGTACTTGCGATTTCCTTGAGTCATCTTCACGAGAAGGTGAACTTTAGTAAGTAAAATAGCAAACTCGATCCCACAACTGTTTACTCTTGGATTCATTAGTTTGAAGCCTATTTTGCTGTTGGTAGGAACTCAGACATCGAGAAGGTAGTGTTAGCTAGTTGCTACATCGAAGGGGAAGCCATCTCATGGTGGACTCATTGGGCCCAAGTCAATTTCAACTATGGAGTTGTTGACTATAGATGGGACCAGTTTGTCACTGACGTCAAGAAGCGGTTTCTACCGCCTCATTATCTTGAGCAACTCGACGACAAGTTTCGGGCTTTGCACTAGAACGCGCTACATGCCCATCAATTTGCAAACAAATTCACTCACTTGGCTTTACAGTTGTAGAAGTTGGATGCAAACAAAAGAGGACAATTCCTCTGGACACGTAGATCTAGTGGGATGTGCACATGTTCGAACTAGAAACTTTTGATCAGGCACTTCCGCTTGTGGAAAGTGTCAAGATGAAGTATAACAACGGGAAATCAAAGACCTCCCACACGGAGTAGCCAAGTCAGCCATTGCCTCTGGCAAGGGCCATAACCAGACCCGGTTAGGGCCTACTGTGGGAACCTCTGGTTCCAAGAACTCGAACAATGGACCTCGCCTTACCCTAGACCAAACCAGCAGGCTGGCCGGCAAGATGGGTGGTAAGCTCAGTGACCAAGAGCGCGAACAATACAAGGAGGGGCAGTGTTTCTTCTGTCACACAAAAGGGGACACTGTTAGGGATTGCCCTAAGCAGACCCTTGCTTAGACCATCACCCTGGCCTCGATAGTTGCTGTGGTGAGCTAGTCTCAAACACTGACCCCCCAGGTTGTTGTTGATCCTCAAGCTCTCACACTTACAGTTGGTGCCATTGTTAGCCGGGAGCTCGAAGATAGACAAAAAGGCAATCATGACCCGGAGTATGAGGATAACGAATTGCTCAAGACCTTTGGCTACATAGGAGTCATCGTCTTGTTTGACAGCGGTAGTACGGTGGATGTGGTCATAGAACAAGCCGCTCGACGAGCCCATGTTTCGTTGGCCTTGGTAGATAAAAAAGTGGAGGGATTTAGCATGGGCATGACAACGAGCATCAAGTTTGAAGCTCGCCAGGCTAAATTAGTCATACATGGCATTGAATTTGTGCGGGATTTCATGGTTGCCTCTCTTGTAGAAGTAGACGTAATCTTAGGAATCCAATGGTTTCACAAGTTTACCCTAGACATTGATTGGGACTAGCACATGCTTTGAATTACTCGAAACGTGTCAATGGCCTTAGTGATCATTAAGTATGAACCCGAGATGCCCAACTTTCCAGTCATTAGTCTTCTACAGGCTAAAAGAGAGATTTGAAAAGGCGCATAGTGTGTGATGTTTTGTGTTTAGACCCACCCAGAGCCCTACATGACTGGTTCTAGAAGATTTTTCTTCGGGACAACTTACCTCTGGACTTCCCTCATCTAGACCAGAGGACCATAAAATTGAGCTCCTCTCAGGTTTCGCACCCCCCCCCCCCCCCCCAAGTAAGTTTCCATACCAGGCGTTTCCATACCGCCTGAGCAAGGCCATGGAGATAGAGTTGAATTGTCAACTCCAAGAGTTGTTGCAGTTTGGTTTCATACGTTCAAGTGTGTCTCCATTCGTAACTCCAATCCTCTTTGTGAAAAAGAAGGATAGATCTTCCAGACTTTGCGTAGATTATCATGCACTCAATAAGGTGACGACGATAAAGAGCAAGTTCCCTATGCCTCAGATTGATTATATCTTAGAGAGGCTGAATGGAGCACATGTTTTTTTTGAAAATTGATCTAAAAAATGGCTACCATCAGGTAAGAATTGTGGACGGAGACATCCCTCAAATTGCATTTCGAACTGAGCGGGCCCATTGCAAGTTCGTGGTCACGCCTTTTGGATTAATCAATGTCCCAGCTATGTTTATCCACATGATGATGCGTGTTTTCAGCAGAGACTTGATAGGAAAGAGTGTCTTCATCTTTTTGGACGACATACTGATTTTCTTAGCTATGGAAGAGTAACACGACACTGACGTCGACAAAGTGGCGAAATTTGTGGAAAGCAAGGAGCTTTATGTCGAGAAGAAAAAATTGGAGTTTTATTTACACGAGGTTCACTATCGCGGATATATAATCAGTGACGAAGGCATCCAATTAGATCGAGCAAAAGTGGTGGCGATCTTGAACTGGGAGATTCTAGAAACAATGTGTGATGTTAGGTTGTTTGTGGGTATTTGCGAGGCATATTCCCCCCACATCGACAAGTTATCATTAGAGGATATGGCCATCACTTTGTGAAGGAGCTAAAAGTTAGGGTTTCATGTGGGAGACACACACAGAGAAGAAGGGAGAGAGAGAGAGAGACGTGTGGGGATAAGTCAACTCACAGTATGAGTGTGTGACTCCCCTATCACACATGTATATTTGCTCTAGTACATATAAAAGTACTAAGTGTACTATGTACTACAAAACTTATGGGCTTGTACACACTATAAGGGTGGGCATAATGCCTTTACCCCAACAACCTCCCACTTAAAGGCAATGTGCCCTTAAGTGAAGGAAAAGAAAAAAAATCAGCATGTACATGATAATATACAAGGCCATATCAAGAAACTGGCCTCATCCACAATGCCCATCAAGTGTCTACAATGAGCAAACTGCTCTGGAGGCAAACTCTTTGTCAACAGATCAGCCGGGTTGTCATCCGTATGAATCTTGACAAGCTGAATCAGCTTGTTCTCTATCACCTCTCTGATGAAGTGATACTTCACATCCACATGCTTCGTCTTTGCATGAAAGACAGGGTTCTTTGCCAACTGGATGGCACTCTGACTGTCACAATGCAACAATGGAATATCCCCTGTATAACCCAAATCAACCACTAACCGAGATAGCCATAATGCCTCCTTGCAAGCCTCTGTGGTTGCAATATACTCGGCCTCTGTAGTAGATAAGGCAGTGCACTTCTGCATCCTGGATATCCATGACACAGCACCTCCTGTGAATGTAAACACATAACCGGTAGTAGACTTCCGGTTATCTGGATGACCGGCATAATCCGAATCCGTGTAACCATGCACTAATGCATCCTGTTTGCCAAAGAAGCAGATGCACATATCTTGTGTGCCCTTAAGGTATCTCATGACACCTTTCACAGCTTCCCAATGCTTCTTGCCAGGTTTGGCCATGTATCTAGTAACCACTCCCACTGCAAATGCAATGTCCGGCCTGGTAGCAACCATGGCATACATGAGACTGCCACAAGCTGAAGCATACGGAATCTTGGCCATATCAGCCCTGTCACTATCCGACTGTGGGCTGTCCATAGCACTGAGTTTCACATATGGAGGCAAAGGAGTACTAGTCTTCTTCCCTCCTTCCATATTGAACCTCTGCAAAACTTTGCCAATGTATTCCTTCCGAGACAAATACAACACATGCTGATTTTTGTCCCGAAGTATCCGCATACCCAAAATGTGATTTGCATCACCCAAATCCTTCATATCAAAGGTCTGATGCAGTCTCTTCTTCAAGGCATCCATCTCTTTACGAGATTTCCCGGCAATCAACATATCATCAACATACAAGATGAGGATCAATAGACTGCCATCCAAAGCTTTCTTGGTGTATAAGCAGTGATCTATGTCACTCCTCCTGAAATCCTGGGATTTCATGAATGTATCAAATTTATGATACCATTCCCTTGGTGCCTGTTTGAGCCCATAAAGACTCTTTTTCAGCTTGCATACAAACTTCTCCTTTCCATTCACTGCAGAACCCTCTGGCTATTGCATATATATCTCCTCATGGAGATCACCGTGAAGAAAAGCAGTCTTCACATCCATCTGAATCAAATCCAGATCATCATGAGCAACCAAAGCTAATACAGCTCTAAGTGTGGTCATTTTGACCACTGGAGAGAAGATCTCATCAAAGTCCACACCATATTCCTGCTTGAAGCCCTTAGCCACTAACCTGGCTTTGTATCTTGGCTTTGCATCATGTGCAACTTTGAGCCTGTAAACCCACTTGCATGGCAAAACCTTCTTGCCTGTAGGCAAATGCACCAACTTCCATGTTCCATTTTTGTGCAGAGAATCCATCTCTGACTTCATAGCACGCTTCCAAATAGCCTTGTCTGCCCTCTGTAAAGCCTCCTTGTAACATGAGGGCTCCCCACAATCAGTGAGCATCAAGTAGTCAACCCCTGGAACAAACCTGTCAGGGGGTCTGGAGGGTCTTGTGGACCTCCGTACCCAATGACATCATTTGCAGGTTGCTGTCCAACCTGCATATCACCTATTGGTGGCTCCTGTTCCATGCCATAAGGTTGAAAGATCATGCCCGGTATCTCCTCTAACTGTGGGATATCCATAGGGATATCTTCTACCATCTCTGGCTGTCAATTTGGACCATTTTCAGCACCATTTAAGGGCTGGTTTTGTTGCTGTAATGGCTGATTTACAGCCCTTGGTTGTTGTCCATGATGTCCATCATCATCAAGCCAGGCTCCTGTTGCCTTGCAGGCTCCTTATACATGCATGTTTCATTAAGACATCATTGCTGCGTATAACCTTTCTATTCACTGGATCCCAAAGTCTATACCCCATTTCACCTCTGTCACCATATCCTAGGAATATGCATTTGTGAGACTTAGGATCAAGTTTGGTGCGTATTTCCCTGCGTATGTGCACGTACGCAACGCAACCAAACACTCTCAAGTGCTTGTAGGACGGAGGCTTCCCTGTCCATACTTCCTCTGGCACTTTCCCACCAAGCCTCGTGTTAGGTGACCTCTTTATAAGATGAACGGCTGTCATAACAGCTTCAGCCCAAAAACCATGAGGTAACGTAGCATGTGACAACATAGAACGGACCTTCTCCTGAATGGTCCTGTTCATCCTCTCTGCTGTCCCGTTTTGTGGAGGATCATAAGGAGCAGAGAGCTCCCTCTTGATGCCTTTAGCATCACAAAAGTCCTGAAACTGTTTGGACATATACTCTCCACCATTGTCGGAACGCAAGGCCTTCAGTGTTTTGCCAGTTTGATTCTCAACATGAGCAACAAACTTCTCAAACAGTGAGAATGTATCACTCTTCAAACGAAGAGGATAAACCCACACCTTGCGTGTGGCATCATCAATAAAAGACAAAATATTTTGCCCCTCCCAAAGAAAGCTGAGGCATCTCACATACATCTGTATGCACAAGCTCTACTGAGCATCTTTCTGTCCAAGAGTTTTCTTGTGGGGGCACTGGAGTTGCCTGCCATATATACAATGCTCACAAAACTGAAAACTTGAGAACTTTAGAGAAGGCAAGTAACCAAAACGAGACAATTGCTCCATTCCTTTGACACTCATGTGTCCCAACCGGCTATGCCACATAGAGATTTCCGGCAGCTTGGTTGCATTTACATTAGCATGGTGACAAACACCAGCATGCATGAAGTAAAGAGTGTCCACCTTAGAGCCTCTGGCAACAACCAGTGAGCCCTTACTAATCTTCCACTTTCCATTACCAAATGTGGTAACATAACCAGCATCATCGAGCTGTCCAGTAGAAAACAGGTTCTTCTTGATCTCAAGCACATGCCTGACATCATGGAGCATAAGCTGTGAGCCATCTGAAAACACAAGCCTCACATCACCTCTGCCAAGCATCTGGCATGCATGGTTGTCACCCAAATAAACTACTCCTTCATTGCCAGCAGTATACCTGACAAACAAGTCTCTGCAACATGTGACATGAAAGGAGGCACCTGAATCAATGATCCATGAGTGCATACCATGACCATCTCCTGCATGGAGTGAATGGGCATCAAGTGAAGACATGAATAGGACTTCATCGTCACTGTCACCTGCATGTGACACATTGACTTCTTCAATCTTGACTCCACTTTTGCCCTTTGGCTTTGCATCTTTGGCTTCATCTTTGTCTTTGTCTTTTCCTTTGCCCTTTTCCTTTTGATCATTCTTCCATTTGTAGCATTGCTTTTTGAAATGTCCCTTCTTGCCACAATAATGGCATTCCAAGTCCTTTTTGGAGCGGGACTTGCTCCTTCCCCGTTCTTGGCTTTTACCCCTTTGCTGGGATCTCCCACGTGCATTCATTGCATTGGACTTTCCAACAGAGTTGTTCTTCCTGTTCATCTCCTCTTGAAGGAGAGCACCCTCCACATCTGCATATGACAGCATAGCATTTGAATTGCTAATGGCTGTCCTGAATGTGTCCCAACTCTCTGGCAAAGTGCATAAGAGAAAGGTGGCTTTGAACTCATCGTCCATTGCCAACTTTTGATTGATGACCTGGCTGACAACACCATTAAACTCATTTAGATGGGTTGTCATAGACGCCCCTTCCTTCATTTGAAGACCTATGAGTTTCTTCAACCAATACGCTTTGCTTGAGGCACTTTGCTGGGCATACAAGTCCTGCAATCTTTGCCACATTTCCCAAGCTGTCTTCTCTTCACGTATTCTGAAAAGTAAAGAGTCTGACACAGACAACATGATGGTGGATCTTGCCAGCTCATCCATATCTTCCCATTCTTCAGCAATAAGAGAAGCGGGCATTACACCCCTTTCTTTGATGGGCATGTGCTACTTCTTCTGGAGCAACACATTATAGCACTGGGTTTGCCAAATGTCATAATTATGTGAGCCTTCAAGCTTCTTGATGTGAAGCAATGAAGAGCTCTCACCTGTGGTTGCCATAGCAATATGCAACCTTTGACACAGTCAATGCCTGACTCCCTGCAAGATGTGCAAACACTGCACCAAAGCACACAAAGTGCTCACAGTTGTTCTCCCAAAGTTTACCTCCCACTGCGGAAGCAGGAATGCAACTCTCCTCCCACTGAATGTGATAAAATCACCAAAATCTGGTGGCTGCAGATTTATGACAGCACCTTAGATGTGCTCTGCTCCTCTTCCAAAATACTGTACAACAGTACTAAGTGCTCACCAATGATGTACCAAATCTGTACCGACACACACAGAGAAGAAGGGAGAGAGAGAGAGAGACGTGTGGGGATAAGTCAACTCACAGTATGAGTGTGTGACTCCCCTATCACACATGTATATTTGCTCTAGTACATATAGTGCACTTAGTACATTAAAAGTACTAAGTGTACTATGTACTATAAAACTTATGGGCTTGTACACACTATAAGGGTGGGCATAATGCCTTTACCCCAACACTTTGCTGTCTCATGTATCCCCTCAGTACTTAGCTTTCTATTCTTCTTTGATCACCAGCGGGAGGCTCAACACCATTACATGAGAGGAACTTGTGCCAATGGTTTTGGACAAGGAAGAGCGTTTTTGGAACTCTCCACAGGGTGGAGGTTCTGAGGCTTTGATTGGCCAGCGGTTGAAAGCCCGCAACAACAAGAAGGGCAAAGGGCAGTCTTCTGAGCAAGAGCCCGACTCAGAGCGTGATGCTTTGAGGGCCGAGCGGACTTGTAACCATTGTGGCCAGAAGGGTCACTATTGGAGGAAATGTCCTCAGCGGAGCACCGAGAACGGTTCTGATTCCTTAGCTGCAACTGTGACGACTCCGGCTTTTGTGCACTTGGAGATTATGGATACCGGAGCTTCATCTTCTTCAAGCAGGGAGGCGGTTGGTCTCACCGTTGGGAATACTTGAGAGTGGATTCTAGACAGTGGTGTTTCCAGGCACATGACTCCTTTGTTGGTGTTGGACTCACACACTCACACACACAAACCTGCACATTAGGGTTAGGTGCAGGATGGAGAAGCTCACACAGAAAATGAGAGAGAGAGAGAGAGAGAGAGAGAGAGAGAGAGAGAGAGCCAAAAGTGTGGTAGCCACAAAATGCAAGTCAACCCTTGCATGTGTGTCACGTCCATATAATATAGAAGTACAAAATATTATATGTAGAGTGTCCTTTCATACTTGATATCCAAGGGGAAAAACCACATGGGAAAAAGTGCCCTTGGTTAAGCCCTGTTCACACATAGCACTACCATAAGTGAGCATATGCCTACAAATCCCCCCTATAGTGGAAGTGTGAACCTGTACAAGGTAGCAGATCACTCTCTGTATGAGAGTAAGCCCAAAGCTTTGCGGAAAGCTTTAAACTTTTCTCGAGGTAAAGCCTTTGTGAATAGATCTGCAACATTATCTTGTGTAGGGCAGTAAGATAAACTGATCTCCCCTGCATGTAACCTCTCTCTGACATAGTGATAATGAATCTCAATGTGCTTGGTACGTGCATGAAATATTGGATTTCGTGCCACGGCCATAGCACTCTGGCTATCAGTGAGAATGGTGGTGGGTGTTTGCTGACACTCACGAAGATCAGCCAATAATCTCCTCAACCATACACAATGTACTGTAGCTATGAAGACTACCCTGTACTCAGCCTCACAAGTAGATGTGGCAACAGTGGGTTGCTTTTTACTCAACCAAGATATGCATGAACTGCCAAGAAAAAAACAATTCCCACTGGTGGATTGCCTGGTATCATAAACACCAGCCTAATCTGAATCACTGTATGCATAAAGTTGAAAGCTGCCCCCCCGGGATAGAACAAACCAAGATCCAGGGTACCCTGAAGATAATGAAAAATGCGTTTGACTGCTTGCCAATGCTTTGTGCCTGGGCTGTGCATGAATTTGCTCAACAAAGACACCCCAAAATATATGTCTGACCTCGTGTTACACAAGTAAATGAGACATCCCACTGCCTGGCTGTAAATGCCGGCCTCAAAAGGCTCTCCGATATCATGCATAGTAAGCTGTACACTTGGCTCTACTGGAGTAGAAATGGGCTTACATTCATCCATGTGAAACCTTTTTAGCAAACTTTTTATGTACTTAGTTTGCTGCATAACAATGCCATCATTTGTATGCATAAACTGAATGCCGATATAGTAGTGTAAAGGTCCCAAATCTGACATATCAAATTCAGCTTTCAAATCAGCTTTGAAATCTGAAATTTGTGCTTTGCTAGTACCTGTAATGAGCATGTCATCTACATACAAGATGACTATGAGAATATTGGCACCGGTTTTCTTCACATACAATGTGCTTTCAGTTGGACTATTCACATAACCTTGGTTGGTTAGATGAGCATGTATTTTATCATACCAAGCTCTTGGAGCTTGCTTTAACCCATACAATGCTTTGTGTAACCTGCATACTTTATGTTCCTCACCAGGAACTACAAAACCAATGGGCTGATTTACATATACTTCCTGTAAATCCCCATTTAAGAATGCAGTTTTGATGTCCAATTGATGCACTTTCCATCCTTTATGTGCAGCCAATGCAATCACTGATCTTATTGTGGTCATTCTCGAAGTAGGAGCAAAAGTCTCCTCATAATCTATTCCCTTTTTCTGGGAGTAGCCTTTAGCCACAAGTCTTGCTTTGTACCTGTCAATAGTACCATCAGACTTCCTTTTGACTTTGTACACCCACTTTGTTCCAATGTGGCCGATTGAGAGATGCTGGCTGACTGGAGGTGGGAGCATGTCGTGGTTGTTCTGGTGGGGCTGTCGGCTGCTTTTCAGCCGGCTGATTGGTCATCTGGGGCCATATATAATGGCCCCTTGCCTCCCACACATCTCATTCTTGTATCCGGGATTTCTTGTGTATATAGCTAACTCCCCTTCCTCTAACTCCGGCCGTGGAACCCCAACAACAATGAAATCAGCAAGGTCATAAGACTCCAAAACAAATTCCATCATTGCCTTCCATATGCCGTAGTTAATCCCGTCCAACTGACGGTCCACTGGGAACGTGGAGATACCATGTCAGAATATGCAGCAGAGATGAAGACAAGATCTGAAAACACTAGAGCAAGTGCACAGCAGAAAAACGCAAAGAAGAGAGAGAGAGAGAGAGAGAGAGAGAGAGAGAGAGAGAGGCGTATAACTCTCCCTCTATTCGGAAGGAACGTGAGGCACATGCACAGTTATGGGATTGTGTCAATGCCAAAGTCCGTTCTTTCATTTTCCTCAATTGCACACCACATGTAATCAATCATATTAAGCATGTGACGCTGGCCAGAGGGATTTGGTAGCATTTGGCTTCTTTCTACAACAGGGTATCACCCATGAAGAGGATCTCCTTGGAAGTGTAGATGCGGGTGATGAATCTTGCAAAGTCATTGACGATGCGGAAGCACATCAATAAGCTGCAAGCTCTTCAGTAAGAAGTTCTCCAAGCTGGGAAAGAGATATCATCAGAGGATATGGCCATAACGTTGCTGTCACATTTTTACTCTCAATACTCAACCTTTTACTCTTCGTTGATTACTAGTGGCAAGCTCAGCACCATCACATGGGAGGAGCTTGTGCCCATGGTCTTGGACCAGGAGGAAACATTCACGAACCCTCCATAGGGCGGAGGTTCTGAGGCCTTAACAGGCCAACGGTCGAAAGGCCGTAATAACAAGGGCAAAGGGAAGGCTTCATCGGAGAAGTCTTTTGAGAAGAAGCCCGACTCAGACTGAGAGAAACTGAAGGCTGAGAGGACCTGTAATGATTGTGGTGAGAAAGGCCCCTATTGGAGGCAGTGTCCTAAGCGGAGCACCGAGAAGGGTGCAGAATCCTTAGTAGCAACCGTGAAGACTCTAGCTTTTGTGCACCTAGAGGTTATGGACACCGGTGTTTCATCTTCTTCATGCAGGGAGGAGGTTTATGGATACTCGGGAGTGGATTCTAGACAGTGGTGCTTCCAGGCACATGACTCCTTCCCGCGCGGCTTTACAGGATCTCTGCAGGTATTCTGGTCACATTCTTATTGGGGATACATCCACTATCCCAGTTCATAGTGAGGGCAAGCTGGAGATAGTTCTCGATGGCAGAGGGGGGAAGCATTTCTCCCAAGTGTTGTATGTTCCATCACTTGGTTTTCATCTGTTGTCAGTACATCAGGTTTGCAAGACTGGCATACGGGTGGAGTTTGATGAGCATTTTGTTGCTCTCTCCAGGACAAAGCAACATGCCAAGTAGTTTGGGAAGGCGGAGTGGAGAATGGAGTTTACAAACTCTCAGCTCTCTCTCTCCCAGGTCCTCAGTTTTGTGAAGAGTGGCAGTCTCGTAATGGCCACTTAAGTGTGGATACGTTGCAGGTGCATGCTTTCCCAGACCAGATGGTGGATGGCTTGCCAGTTGATGGCAGCAGTTGGTAGGAACTTTCCAATACAGATGTTGGTAGTTCTTGTGTTCGTCAGTCAGAGGAAACTTTACAGGTAACCTATGCTCTGATGTCTCGTAGCATTCGGGACAAAGAAACTCTTGTAGTTGAGGAAGCTCTTTCCACGGGGACCTATTGGAAGACCAGGCAGGTGGCAGTTGATTACTTGCAGGAGGAGGTGGATGTTCCACATTCTCCAAGCTTTGTGGTTCCGGATTCAGAGGGGGTGGTTTACTGGTGTTCGAAGGCCTTGGGTGGCCTTTAGCAGGTTTTGAGGACTTGGCATCCCACCGTAACAGTTGTTGATCCTTGTGAGCAATATGATACCTCCTTGACTCGGAAGCAGAATGGTTCATTGATCTGATTGCTGAATACTAGATTGGACGGGAGCTTCCTGATGAGGCTGTTGAGCTCATGTTTGCAGAGGACTCTTTGGGGGGCAGGATTGCGTATCTTGTGGTTTCTGCAGCATGCGGAGGATTTTGGACCCTTGAGGGGGATTGATGGATGGAGTCAGACTCCACGGTTGGAGTGCTCAGATTGGGGAGGAGAACCAGACACGAGGACCTTGACATCAGGCTAAAGTTTCTCCCTCGGCTCAGGAGCGGTTTCATGGAGTAGTAAGAGGCAGCACACTATTGTCTTATCATCGAGACAGAGTTAGAGTACCTGGCTGCTTGTGGTGCTGCTTGCGAGGTTGTGTGGCTGCGGAGGTTGCTTGGCGAGATTGGGTTTCCACAGAAGGAGCCCACAATCATCCAGTGTGATAACGAGAGCTGTATAGCTATTGCTCGGAACCCGGTCTTCCATGCCTAGACCAAGCACATAGAGATACAATATCACTTTGTTCGTGAGAAGATCTTGGCTGGTGACATCTTGCTTCTTTATTGTTCGACGGAGGACAATGCGGCGGACCTCTTCACGAAGCCTCTACCTCAGGCTATGCTTCGGCGGCACTCCAACTCGTTGGGGTTGGTTTCATATCTAGGAGCTGAGAGGGGGTGTTAGCAGTCATCTCCTGTCTGTATATTTACACCAGGGCCTCTGTTGTGGGTGTGCCCGCCTGATTTAGGTGTTTTCTTATTTTTCCCCACTCTCCATATTTTTCCCTATTTTTCCTTGGCATGGGAGGCTGTCATGTGCCTGTCGGTTGACCCAGATGCTGGCCGATTGACTCTGCTGCCCCCGACTTTCCTTTGCTGCTGGCCGACTTATAGATGCTGGCCGATTGGAGGTGGGAGTAGGTCGTGGCTGTTCTGGTGGCTGTCGGCTGCTTTTCAGCAGGCCGACTGGTCATCTGGGGCCATATAATGGCCCCTTGCTGCCCACACATCTCATTCTTGTATCTTGGATTTCTTGTGTATATAGCAGAGTTATACGCTTCTCTCTCTCTCTCTCTCTCTCTCTCTCTCTCTCTCTCTCCCCCTCCTCTGCGTTTTTCTGCTGTGCACTTGCTCTAGTGTTTTCAGATCTTGTCTTCATCTCCACTGCATATTCTGACAAGTTGATCCTTGGTTAGGTCTATTGGAGACCTTACACAGTGGTATTAGAGCCAGGTTTCGATCTTGGGATCTATGGGTTATGGGCCCACAGCCAGTTTAGAGTCATCTTGCCAGCACCCTTAGCCTACGTGTGAACCCTCTAGGTGCTCATGCCTTGCTAAGCCCTAACTCTAACGTGGGTTAGTTGAAACCGGCCTCTGATAGAAACCAGAGTGCGGTAGACTAGTAGTCACGCGTCCACTTGTAAGTCTAGATGTGAAAACAAAACAGATTGGAGCTAGAGTGCCCAAATCTGAAAACAAAGCGACACCTGTTGGCCCCAAAGCTTGGCGCCCCTTGCGGTATTTCTTTATTCAATTCCAAAAATATGAATGGCTGAGTACAACAAAAATCAGCCAAGAGATTACACCTGTATGTCCAATCTGACGGCCCACAATACCTCTTAGCATAGAGGATCTATGCACACAGATCTGTGTTTCACAATAACACATTGTGCCTCCCTCTGATCAGCCAAGACCACTAAGCCGGGCAGCCATGAGCATACATCTGGCCTAACTCAAGTGCATGATACAACATCTCAGCTCATACATACATATACTGTCCAAACTCTGTCTCAACCCTTGTCAATCTGCCATACCCCTCCTCTCACAAGGGGCCAGATAACTCATATCTGCAACAGACATCAAGCAGTAGAAAGAGAGATAGATGAACAGAAAAGGAGCTTACCAAATTCAGCTCGTGAAACAGCACTGGAGGAAGCAACGGTACCAATCTGTACTTGCAGGCACTTGTTTCCACAACCCTGCTTCACACGTGTGTTTGTACTTGTTTGTACCCTCCTCCTTGTGTTCACTTCTATGCTGTCTTTGAAAGTACAGATCTGAAAAACAGCCCCGTACCCGTCTGTACTACCTCGGGATACGTGCCAGGAGTTGTACTTGCAAGCGCCGCCTGCTGTCTGCACCTGTGCTCGCCTAAATCAGCGCAGCCAGATCTGTCCAGCACCTGTCCAACGCCGCTTGCAGCAGCTCTGTTCAGGGCAGCTTGTGTCAGCCCTGTCCGTACACTGTACGGCAGTCGTATAGGGCTGTACGGCCTGTACCTGAACCTGCAGCCACCTGATGATAGTCGCCTGCTATGGCTGCCTCTGTTCCACAGCTCAACGCCGCCTCTACTCAACAGTACCTGCAACAGTCGTACAGAGTTGTACGGCTGTTCTACGGCCTTCTCCAGCACACAGCACACAGAAAACAGCAGCAAAACAGTCTTCAGCAGCCACCGCCGCCTCCTCAGCTTTTTCCACGCTTGAGTACATGCGCATGAAGGCTCCACGACTCCTTTTCCCAAAAGCTAGAGAGAGGGGGAGGAGAGAGAAGCACTCACTCCAAAAGTGGAGTGGCCTCCTCCCCATAAAAATCCTAGGGCCCCCAAACTTTAAAAGTTCCCTAGGGCCACCAAGGCCTAGGGGCAACTTTAATAAACATTAAAGTTTAATGTTCTAGTTCCCCCCTTCACACCTAGGGATTTCCACACATCTTAAACTCTGTCCGGGCACCCCCCATGTGAATCATAAAATATTCTGACTCTGCAACCACCATGCCCACACTTGTGCTATTCCATTTTCACAGGGCCATGACATACCCTCCTCTTGAAAAATGGGAAGCGTCCTCGATTGCATTCTGGTGATGCATCAAAATATCCAAAGTGAAATATACAATATGGCAAGATCAGCGTCCCAATCTCTCTAAGCCATACACATGTATCAACATTCACTGCAAACCAATGGCATAGTAATAGTCCAAGTTGTATACCACTGTGAACCATACATATCCAGAAAATTCTGATGTGACTAGTACACATATATCATAGAAGTCCCATAAACAGATGTACTGTCAGCCTCAGTACCTTCGGGTGAGATAAAAACTGCACCAAGCGACCTCTAGATATCATCTGAGCCTGCCTGTATCAAGGGAGTGGAGGTGCTACCCCCCTCTTGAGCATCAGGTAATGCTCCAGACCCATGCTCTGCTGAACCTGAATGAGCCACAATAAGAGTCGGCTCTAACTCAAAGGCATCGAGATAAAGCTGCAAAACCTGAGGTGAATCTGTTAAGTCACCTTCCTCCATCCACTTCGCATCCATCGGTGAATAGTTCTTGAACTTCACAAGATAGCGACGGGAAACTTTACCTCGTACCTTCCTTTCTTTATGTGCCAATATCTGCTCTGGAATCAGAACCTCATCAAGTTCCTCAACTTCCGGCTGAGCCTCATCTGATACATCCTCAGGCACATCCCCACGGAAAGGTCTAAGGAGACTCACGTGAAAAGCATTGTGAATCCTCCAGTGATCTGGTAACTTCAAACGATAGGTTACCTCACCAATCTTTTCCAAAACCTGAAAAGGCCCATAATATCGCATGCTCAACTTAGGGAATAAGCGCTCTTTGCCCTTCATCTTCTTGAGTCTAGCCTTTTCAAAGCGCAAAAGAACCCAATCACCCAATGCAAACTGTAAATCACGTCTGTGACGGTCTGCGGCTTTCTTTTGCTTCTGCTGAGTTTTCTGGAGGGCCAACTTAACTCTCCGATAAGCTTCATCCAAGCTCTCCACATACTGATCAGCCTCAAAGATCTTATCCTTTGTATTCAAAATGGGTGGAACCTTCTTCCCTCCTTCCACAATCTCAAAAGGCGCCTTGCCTGTCGAGGTATGTACAGTGTTGTTATATGCAAACTCCACCAAAGGAAGATATTTTTCCCATTGTTGCTTGTGCTCTGACACATAACACTTGAGAAGATCCAACACTGTAGAGTTAGCCTCTTCTGACTGACCATCTGTCTGTGGATGAAATGACGATGAAAACTTGAGAGTTGTATCCATGTTGTCAAACAACCCTCTCCAGAACAAACTCGTCATCCGTGGATCACGGTCACTAGTGATAGATGTAGGCAATCCATGATACTTGAAGATGTTCGCCATGAACAACTTCACCATATGATCCACTTTAATTGTCTTCCGCACGGGAATGAAATGTGCCTGCTTACTGAACCTGCATATGATAGTCCAGATGCCATCATTTCCCGTTTGTGTCTGTGGAAGATCAAATACAAAATCCATGGCAATGCTCTCCCAAGGTCTATCCGGAATAGGTAAAGGCTGTAATAACCCTGGTGTCTTCTGACGGTCAAACTTTACCTTCTGACATACGATGCATTGCCTCACAAAGGCATCAACATCTCTTCTCAAGGTTGGCCAATAAAAGAAAGTCTCCACTGCTTTTACCGTGGCATCAATACCTCTATGACCTGCATACGGTGGAGCATGACTTTCAATCATAACCTTGAGTCGCAATGGCCTGGTAACACACAGCTGCCATGCATCAATAAAAACCCATCTCTGAGAGTATAATGCTCATGCCGCTGACCCTCAGACATCTGATCATACAACCTTTCAAAGTCCTCATCATGGGTATACTGCTCTTTCATTTCATCAAGCTCATGATGATAAGCAAGTGAAACTGCAGAGACTTGTGGCTTGCGTGACAAAGCGTCTGCCACTACATTCTTTTTGCCTTCCACATGCACAATCTGGAAGTGAAACATTGACAAAAAGTTTGCCCAACGCATATGCTTCTCTGAAAGCTTAGTCTGCGTGAGGAAATAGCGCAAGGTCTGATGATCTGTCTGTACAGTGAAATCAGCCCCAAGCAAGTAGTGTTTCCATGTAGAAAGAGCGTGAATTACAGCCAACATCTCTTTCTCATAAACCTGTAAATGCTTCTCAGCATCTTGCAAAACTCTACTCTCATAGGCTATGACATGTCCCTCTTGCATGAGAACTGCACCAATGCTACTTCCACATGCATCACACTGGACAACAAAAGCCTTTCGGAGGTCCGGTAACACCAATACTGGGTCCGAAGTAAGCGTTTCTTTGAGCTTTTTGAATGCTGTAATTTCTCGATCAGCCCATCTAAACGGAGTTGCTTTCTTCGTCAAAGCATGAAGAGGCGAAGCAATTTCAGCAAAGTGCCGTATGTAACGCCTATAATAGGAACACAATCCTAAAAAGCTGCGTACATCATGCACGGTCCTCAAAGCTGGCCAATTAAGTATTGCTTCCACCTTTGCTGGATCCATACGGACTCCATGCGCAGACACAATATGTCCCAAGAAATGTATCTCCTGCAAAAAGAACTCTCTTCTTGCCATTAACAACCAACCTATGGTTTCTGAGTTCTGTAAACACAATGGCCAAATGCCTTCTATGCTCTTCCTCAGTTCGTGAATGCACAATCATATCATCAAAGAATGTGCCCACAAACTCTCTATGAGGCCTGAAAATCCTGTCCATCATTCTGTTAAATGTGGCAGGCGCATTTGTCAAACCAAAGGGCATAACCAAGAACTCATACAACCCAAACGTGGTTCGGAATGCTGTCTTATGCACATCCTCGAGTCTAATGCGTATCTGATGATACCCGCTTTTCAAGTCAATACGACTAAAGACTGTGGAGCCCTGTAAGCGGTCCAAGATGTCATCGATCCTCGGTATGGGGAATCGATTCTTGATGGTATTCTTGTTCAGCGCCCTGTAATCAATACACATGCGCCAAGAACCATCCTTCTTCTGCACTAAGAGCACAGGTGAGCAAAAGGGTGATGAGCTAGGCTGTATCAACCCTTTATTCAAAAGCTCCTGCACCTGACTCATAATCTCTTCCTGTTGGGCTGCACTAACACGGTACGGCGGTCTATTCGGTGGAGTACTACTAGGAATCAGATCTATGGCATGATCTTCTGGCCTCTCAGGAGGTAATTCTCCTGGCAATGACTCGGAAAAACAGTCTTGAAACCCACTTAAGAAATCAGTCCTGTCCTTATCTAACATAGACAAATTAGACTTAGACTCATCATCCTGCGCATCCTTTACATAAATCAAGTACGCGGAAAGATGCTTTTTCATTACTGATGAAATCGCCGAAGCGGATACAATAGGAACAGATTCCCCTTTGAGTTTTACATCCAATACATGCTCTTTCTCTCTATGAGTCAGAGTGATTTTTCTATTGTAAGTATCCACCACCGCATGTACCCTGTGGCACCATGGCATCCCCAACAAAACATCACAGCCATCCAAAGGCATGATGAAGAACTCTTCGCTGTCCACATAACCCTGCAAATGAAGCCGAAGCTTCCCAATGATAGGAGTAATGGGTTCTGCATACCCTGGACAAGCCATATTAGCCTCATGTAACGGCCCCATCTCCTCTGCGCGTATCCCCAATCGGCCAGCCAAATCTGGTGAAACGAAGTTGGCTCTAGCACCTGTGTCAAAGAAGATCAAAGCATTCTGATCCCTCACTTTGCCCCATGCCCTGCACAACTCTGTAGCTTCACCACCTGGCTGTTCCCCCACAAGATCAGGAACTAAGCCTGCAGAAGGCTTTGGTTTCTTTGGCTTGGCTCTCCTTTACTGTCAGAGTCCTTTTGGGACTTCTTCTTGGGACAATTGAATGACATATGCCCCTCTTCAGTACAGTAAAAACACTTTTGAGCATCTCTCAAAGCCTGTCTTTCCTCAGAAGTCCTCTTGGGCATTGGCAACTTCTTATACTTTGTCTCTGAAGACCCTTTAGCGTCACGAGAAGCATGCCCAAATTTTTCAGCTTTCTTGCTCAATTTCTTACTGCCTTTAAACCCAGATGAACCACCTGTGAGTAACGCATTAGCTGTCATAGCATTTTCAATCATCTGTGACATGTTTAATACTCTTGTCTTTATACAATAATCTCGTACCTCTTTGGGCAGCCCACAACAATACTTCTCTACCTGCTCAGATAATGGCACCGCACGATAAGAAGTCACTGGGAGTAAAGCTTCCCAAAACTTCTTGTCATAATCCTCCAAACTATCACACTTTGAAGCATCCAATTTGTGCCATGCGGTCATAACATCCACCTCGAATGTAGATGTGAGCCATACGAAAGAGAAAACCTGTTTAAATTGGACCCATGTAGTGGGTGCTATGCCCTGCAAAAGAAGAGTAGACCACCACTGCAAAGCATTGCCCTTGAGAAAGCGACACCTGTTGGCCCCAAAGCTTGGCGCCCCTTGCGGTATTTCTTTATTCAATTCCAAAAATATGAATGGCTGAGTACAACAAAAATCAGCCAAGAGATTACACCTGTATGTCCAATCTGACGGCCCACAATACCTCTTAGCACAGAGGATCTATGCACACAGATCTGTGTTTCACAATAACACACTGTGCCTCCCTCTAATCAGCCAAGACCACTAAGCCGGGCAGCCATGAGCATACATCTGGCATAACTCAAGTGCATGATACAACATCTCAGCTCATACATACATATACTGTCCAAACTCTGTCTCAACCCTTGTCAATCTGCCATACCCCTCCTCTCACAAGGGGCCAGATAACTCATATCTGCAACAGACATCAAGCAGTAGAAAGAGAGATAGATGAACAGAAACGGAGCTTACCAAATTCAGCTCGTGAAACAGCACTGGAGGAAGCAACGGTACCAATCTGTACTTGCAGGCACTTGTTTCCACAACCCTGCTTCACACGTGTGTTTGTACTTGTCTGTATCCTCCTCCTTGTGTTCACTTCTATGCTGTCTTTGAAAGTACAGATCTGAAAAACAGCCCCGTACCCGTCTGTACTACCTCGGGATACGTGCCAGGAGTTGTACTTGCAAGCGCCGCCTGCTGTCTGCACCTGTGCTCGCCTGAATCAGCGCAGCCAGATCTGTCCAGCACCTGTCCAACGCCGCTTGCAGCAGCTCTGTTCAGGGCAGCTTGTGTCAGCCCTGTCCGTACACTGTACGGCAGTCGTACAGGGCTGTACGGCCTGTACCTGAACCTGCAGCCACCTGATGATAGTCGCCTGCTATGGCTGCCGCTGTTCCACAGCTCAACGCCGCCTGTACTCAACAGTACCTGCAACAGTCGTACAGAGTTGTACGGCCTTCTCCAGCACACAGCACACAGAAAACAGCAGCAAAACAGTCTTCAGCAGCCGCCTCCTCCTTCTCAGCTTTTTCCACGCTTGAGTACATGCGCATGAAGGCTCCACGACTCCTTTTCCGAAAACATTAAAGTTTAATGTTCTAGTTCCCCCCTTCACACCTAGGGATGTCCACACATCTTAAACTCTGTCCGGGCACCCCCCATGTGAATCATAAAATATTTTGACTTTGCAACCACCATGCCCACACTTGTGCTATTCCATTTTCACAGGGCCATGACATTAGTACAGGCCCCTCACCTTGGGTTAACCTAACCCTAGGCTGATTGGAACGTAACAGAGGGCAACTTGCAAGAGATTTCAAATCTGGCCCTAGGCAGGTCTGTTCCCAACAAACTTGCAGACCAAGGTAGGGGGCTTCCAGTGAAGCCACCAAGCGGGATAGAAGGAGGAGGTCCGTCTACAAGGAATGACAGTTGAGGGCTGCCTCCGTTTGGGATAATGGTGCAGCTGCCATGGAGTCTCTGGTAAGGGTGAAGATCAGATGCTGCTGACCAAGTCACCAACTGCTTAATAATGCTAACTTGGGAGCAGCCAAAACAAAATAGGCAGAGAAGAAAGAGAAAAAAGTGCCATGCAAAGGTGGTGAGTGGTTTTGGGAAGGTCTTTTTCTACATCGTTTTGGTTCTATTGCTTCTTCTCTGGGGTGTACGTAGCTATGCGGCAAGCGTCTTCACCCCTCAAGTCTCCTTTGTACATCCCGCCTGTGCTGTACAGCTATCTCTAGCACTTGATTGCTGTTCAGCCAGATTTCCCCCATCCTTCTCCTGTTGTACGGCTGTCCCATTAGTTCATGATTGCTGTTCGGCGGTCCCATCAAATCTCCGCAGATGTACAGTGTATCTACACAGCTGTACGGCCAATGATCCAATCCTCTGCTGGCCGGCTGGCTGAGTAAAGGTTTCCTCCAATGCTGCCGGGCTGTATGGCATCTCTCAAAGATTCTTGAAGACTTTGGAATACTTGGAAAGTTTATTCTAAAACGTGGAAGATTTTGCGTGAAGAATGAAGCTGTGCTAAGTTGCTGAAGTGTGGGGAAACAGGCTTGTGATAAAGTTTGTGGTGAATGAGGCTGTCCCAGCTGAGGCTAAGTCGCCAAGTTGTGGGGATAGGCACGTGATAGAGCTGCAGAAAGTCAGGTTTTCAAGCGTGAGTTCTTGTTTTACTATTGCATATTGGATTGCAAAATCTTGGTGTGCTGACTGGGGTACCCACAAACCTTGTGTATACAAATTTTCTTTTGGTAATAAAATACTGAAGGGTGGGGGGGGGGGGGGGGGGGGGGGGGGAGTGGGAGTGGCGGCCCATCTTCAACCTCCAATGTGGTGTACTGTGATCATAATCATTGTGGATTTTCTTGTGTGTCATGATCATTGTGGATTTTTGTATTGTTAATGACGTGGGTGATTAAGCACTTCAGGATACCCACTACCCGCGTTACAGGTGTTAAATTTGAAATGGCAACAAGACCTCAGTCTGTATCATGTTGCAGTGGAGTTGGCATTCTTTCCATACATGGGCATCTTAGTGCTTGCTTGATCAAAGCCTCTCAAACTCCTATTTAATGCCTTCAGCTGTCTTGGGATGTTATTTATATTAACACATGCCTTTTTAAGGGTCATATACTAAAACGACTTTTTAGGTCTGCTTGTTATTGATGAACTGTTGTTATATGCAGAATGGCAGTAACAATGACTCAGAGGAGAGAAAGGCAAGGTCGTTCGTTGGTCCTCCACCACAAGGTGGAAGGGTTTTCGACCATGGTGGGAACAGGGTTAATTATGTTCCGCGACACCTTATGATTGGTAAGGGTGCTTGAGAGAAGACAATACTGTATTTTTTAAATATTGGCTTCTGCTAGCAACCTCCCTCATTTCAAGTCATGTGTATTTTATAGATGGTAGTGTAGGTGGCAGACAGCAGTTTACTAATTCAAGGGAAGACGGGAATTACCAAATGTATAGAGCTACAAGTACCGCTTCTCAATCACAAAGTCAACCAGGGTCAAGCTTACTGAGGGCAAGGTGAATCACTTCTTGATTTTGGTGTTTCTAAATGCAAAGAATGTATATGGTTGCTGATTTGCTTGCTTTCTTGGGAAATTGAGTAACAGCAATGCTTCACCTTCTTTCGGACCAGCTGGGATATACGGGATTCCATCCCACACACGAGCAGCACCACAAGCATCCCATGGAAGCTGGACCAAAGTATCTGGGCATACCATGCCAACAGATTCTAAATCAAGTAACACAACAGAGGCTGCTGCTCCTTCAGTGGGGCCAAGTGTGTCAATGAGTGCTCCCAATTCTACTGGTGCTATTCCTAGTTCATCCTATGAACCTGGGGCCTTAAAGGTTGCCATGGAGAAACATAGAGCTGATCAGAAACAGGAACGAGGTCTTTCTAATGAAGTAGGCCCAGTTGCTGTCTCTTCTTTGAAGTTGGTTCAAACCTCAAATCCCTCCACCAGTCACCCAAACTGGGTCTCAGAAGGAAAGCTTAGGACAGGACCAGTTCGTGATGGTGCTCGACCTCATGTGACACGTTCGCATCAGAATTCTTTTGAAGATCAAAAGAAACCTACTACTGGCACATCAGGGGCCAGGCCGTTTTTCCATAACCATTACAACACCAGAGCTTCATATCAACCCCATCAGCAGCTTGCTGGTACTCAGAGAGGTAGTTATTCAATCAATGCAGTGTTTATATATCTACTTTTTTCAAAAGGGTTAGAATGTGAAATCTTGGTCCTGTTCTTCATGCAGCTCCATCCGGATTGGAGTGGAAGCCAAAGCCTCCCGTGGCATGTGCTGTGCCGGAACAGGCATCGCCTGAAATGTCACCAGCAGATGAAACTGGCAGGTCCTCACCACCAATACCATCACCTGTAGGTAATGAGGTGCCAACAGTAGCCAGTTCGAAGCTGGAGGGGTTGAACTTACAGGATGACCGGCCTGTTATTATCCCAGATCACCTTCAAGTGCCTGAGGCAGAATGTGCTGGTTTGAACTTTGGTAGTTTTAATACGGATTTTGAGGCAAAATTTAGCTCTGGACTTAATTTGGATGACAGCAAAGGCTTGACCCCTGGTGAGACTACTGTGAGCACAGAGGTCCTTCCTGAACAGCCAATTGAGGCCAGGTATATATTTAGAATATACAATACGTGAACTCTGTTTGCCGTTGTGGTGGTTAATTCTCCTTGATTCCAGTGTGACAGAATCGCCCCCTGTGGAGACGACCACACCAGGTCAATCGCAGCTGCCCACTCCTACTGCAGAAACCTTTGTGACTAATAATGATGCTGTGCTGAATGTGCCCCCTGCAATTGTGCGACCAGCTGAGATATCTAAGGCTGAGCAAGGTCGGCAATTTTCTTATGTGCCTACAGTACCTAGCTACCAAGGATTTGGGTTAGTGCCTCAACCCCAGTACCCTTATGAGCCTGCAGAGTCACAGCCCCAGGAGATTTCTCGATTGCCAAGTTTTGTGGTAAGATTTTTGGATGCTTCAATATCTACATGTGTAGAGAACTTTCAGTGATTACATATAACCCAATGAAATGCTGTCATTTCAGCAACCATTTGCAGATCCAGCCCCGAACTACTTCAGCCCAGTTTTTCGCCTAGGCTCTGATGTAGATACGCGTTACCAGTTTCTGTCTTCAAACGTTGCTTCGAAGTTTAGTGGAAATGCCACCTTAATGAATGGACAAACTCTGTCCTCTTCTCAAGAGGTGAGTAGGGCACTAATAACTCAACATTCTGTCTTGTGAGCATTATTATGTAGCTGTTTTTAAATACCTGAAATTATCTTGAGAGGGGAAACTTAAAGGGTGTTTTTGTCTGGTGTGGACAGCTGTCACAAAATGCATGCATTCCACACACAACCTTGGCAATGGGCCAACCGTCTTTACCAGTCCATGCATATGCTGCCCAGCCTGCAGGTGTCACAATCTCACCATATGCAACTAATGTCTATGGGTACCAGTACGTGCCCCCTAATTATGCCTACATGCAACCCCCATATCAAAATAGCTATGCAGGTAACAGTGGTTTTCCTCAGCCTCCTGTAGGCAGTAGCTTTGCTTCTAGTGCTCGTGGTTATCCTCCTGCAGGAACTGCTACGGTAAAATATCCTCTGCCTCAATATAAGCCTGGCGTGGGCAATGCACCACATGCACTAGTAGCTGCAGGCTATGGGGGCTTTGCAACTGCTCCTTCAGGTTTTGCAGCTATCAACTCGACTGTGACTGCTGGGAGTGCTTCAAGCTATGATGATATGGTCAGGCCACAGTACAAAGATAACAACAGTCTGTATACTTCAACTCATCAAGTAAGATCCCATGAATAATTTAGCAGATACATGATTGGTGCTCATCTTAATTCCTTGTAGAGTAAGTTCCACAACTTGTGTATTTTGTAAGCCCATTGACTGATGATGAACAGGGAGAGGGATCCGCAGTGTGGATACAGGCACCGTTTTCTCGTGATGTCTCAGGAATGCAAATCAGCTCATACTACAACTTACATGGCCAAGGGCAACATGCAGGATACACTCACTCCCAACCTGCTCATGCCCCCCCAGCAGCTGGCTTCGAGAGTTATTATCACCTACCTCAATCTGCTCCTGTTCCCAATAACCATCATTTGCTTCAGCAACCACATGCATTAGGCTCTATGGGGGTTGCCTCTCAGGCTGTTATTTTTCCGCAACCTCAACGTGGGCAGGTGAATTGGGCAAGCAACTACTCAAACTTAATCAGAAGTCAGTGATTCAAGTTCGGGATAGTCGAAAGCCAGAGGTGGCACGTAAGCCAGAGGTGAAGCCTTTACAGTCTGGGAAGTGTAAATAGGTTTTTTGGACATGGTAGTTGGGTGCCGACTGGTTGCGGGTCACCTCAAAGAAGAGCTGGTATCATGAAGGTCGCATCAGGGAATTCTCAGTGGTGAGACTTGACATCGCTGTGGTAAGGGAAAGGCCTCTTCAAATGCTACATGGTGTGCACATGTGTTGTATCCTAGGCTAGGCAAGAAAGTACCAGTGTTCGATAATATAGTTATTATTGCACATAGCAGAGCAGCATGCTTGATAGTAGCAATTGAGTTGTACAAGAGCTTGTTACAAGCACCTATTTTTCAGTCTGTGGCAAGGGTATCACCATGTAACAAATTTTTGAACGGTGGGCTAAATTCATGTACTTGTGCCCATGTTTAGAACAGCGAATCTGTGTAGTAAGTTATGTTGGAAGGCTTTACAGCTCTTCTGAAGCAGTTTTGGCTTATGAGAATAGAGATGGCAGGGTGTATATCCATTTTTTTGTGATCTCCAATAGTAAATAAGAACCTGGACTGTGTTCTAATGCTCTCTCTTTTAGCAAGGTGTACATCAATTTCTTTTGAGAATTTTGATAATAAATCAGAGTATAGATTAAGTTTCAGCGTCATCGTCTTTTTGTTAGCTAGATCCTTTGGGGACCGTTACAGCACGCTCGTAGTTGGTATCATGGGTGATTCCATAATAAATACCAACGGGCTAGGCCATGCTAGTGTTATTGGTATTACAAGTGATTCCGTATTATAGTGTTATTGGTATTACAAGTGATTCCGTATTATAGTGTTATTGGTGTTTATGTTTGCACTATTTTATGTTGTCATGTTGGGATTGATTGTGAGGAGTCTGATTGATTGTATGTAACTAACATGATTGATATTGTTGAGTAATAGGTGATGAACACTACGATGGAGTTGATTAGGAGGTATGGGTGTAGGCTTGTACATAGCGCGTATTTATCGTTTGTGGTATCATGCAGAGTTATTTCATTTATTTGGCCACCTGCTGAGATTTTGTTATTATGTTAGCCATCCATTTTCTATAGTTGGGGTGTGCTATATTTTGTGCAGATGTGAGTGCAACTATTTATGGTTGCAACTTTAGTTGCATGATTTATGGTTATTTTTGTAAAAGGCAAGTCCAGTTTTGTAAGAGAAGCTAATTATTGTTGCGTAGGGCTAATTTGAAGAAACGTAAAAAATACTTGCATGAGGAAGTGGAGCCACTCGTGTCGAGAGAGAATTGCACCCAGTGTTTTATCTCGTGTTATTTTTCTTTATACTTTTATTTCATGCAGAGTTATTTCATTTATTTGGCCACGTGCTCACATTTTGTTATTATGTTCGCTGTCCATTTTGTATAGTTGGGGCGTGCTATATTTTGTGCATATGTGAATGTAACTATTTATGGTTGCAACTTCATATTTTTGTAAAAGAGATGTCCACGCGAACTGAGAGCGGGAGCTCCCACTTCCCCAACGCACCTGTCCTACCTCCCATCTTTGCATCCGTCACCTTTCCTTAGCCTGAACTCCCCCCCCCTCTCTTTCTGTTCTTCGCCAGCCTCCTTCCCGCCTCCTCTTCCCTATTCTTGTCCTTCATCCTGCCTCAGTACCCCCCTGTTCCCGCTCCTTTTCCGTCCCTCGCGCAGCCAACCCAGCTGTGTCCCGTAGCCCCTTCCCTTAGTGCTTACGCCCCCCCTCTCTCTCTCTCTCTCTCTCTCTCTCTCCCCCCCCCCCAGTCAGGTGCTTATAGCTTTCCGCGACTGAGGCCACTGTCCCTTGCCTCTCCTTTTCTGAAGATCTCCAGCTCCTCACTTCGACAATTGTCTCTTTGGAGGCCTCCACCTTGGTATGCAACATTGTGGGTAGCCGCTCAATGTGTGGACATCTGTTATAGGCAAGCCTTCTCGGCACACTTGGAATGATCACAAACATTCATTCTCTTGGGCTCGCTACTGCCAGGTTGAGTTTGATGTGCTTGGAGCTTCAGACAAAGTCATGCAGTTGAGTCCCGTCGCACTGTGTATGGCCCAGGCCTTCTTTGTGAGGTGGCAGCATGGCTTTGACCCGGTGTCCGATCCTCTGGCTGGTATGTCAGGCTTTCCTGTGCGACAGTCTACTTTTGATCCCTCAAGAAGGAATATCCATCGGGAGGGTGATGGAATACCCCTCCCCACCATCGCGTCGGTTCTTGGGATTCCATCCCTCTTGTTTGCATCGCCTCCCCAGACTCAGTGCCTCACATCATTTCGCTCCCTAGTTTGCGGGGGACCCAATTTTGTAGAGTGGAGTACTTTGGCCTCCCCCCTACGAGCCTCTCTAGAGCACTCCCGCCGCCACTCGATTGCGCCAGATCCTGAGCAGCGACAGCCAGCCAGCTTCGTCCGTCCATTGGTTCATCGTTTTTCAGAGCCGGTAGAGATGACCATTGCTGCCTCTCTGCTCCCGGTTGCTAGCGGCCCCCTAGGGTCTTGGGACCATATTCACAGGGGACATCCGTCCTAGGCCTTGGGGACGGGGGAATGCCAACCCGGCCTCCTCACACACGGGGACGCGTCCCTCTGCAGGGGGGACGTCCCATGTCCCGTCCCTCACCAAGGGACGGCCGTCCCTTGTCAAGGGACGCCTTAAACTGTAAGGGATGCTAGGGATGCTCAGGCCCATGTGCCTATTTCTTCAAGTAGTCGGGAGGATTTCTCTCTCTCTCTCACTTTGATCTCAGGAGCTCGCGAATGCTGAGGACCTGAGCTCAAGCTCAAGCTTAAGCTCTCTCTTGCGAATGCTGAGCACTTGCTGAGATGACCTGTGTGCCTATATCCGCCTCTCTGCTCTATGCGCACCCATGATGCAGCTCGCCTATTTGCTCTATGCGCACCCACCTGCGTGCCTTTGCCCGCCTCTTTGCTCTGCTCTATGCGCAGCTTAGGTAGTCGCCCTGTTCTGTTCTGTGCGCGCCCAGCTGCGCGCCTCTCTGCTCTACTCTGTGCATAGGCAGTCGCCCTGTTCTGTTCTATGCACGCCCAGCTGCCCGCCGCCTCTCTGCTCTGTGCGCACCCACCTGCGTGCCTTTGCCCCCCTCTTTGCTCTGCTCTGTGCTTGCCTCTCTGCTCTACTCTGTGCGTAGGCGGTCGCCCTGTGTTCTATTCTGTGCGCGCCCAGCTGTGCGTCTCTCTGCTCTGCTCTGTGCGTAGGCAATCGGCACTCGTTTTCACACCCACCCTTGCTTAGGTCCCCAAGGTAGCAACTAGGGGAAAACATGTCTCAATCAGTGCCATCCGCGGCCAGTCTTCAAAGCTCGAAGTTCACAATGGCCTCTTCCTCGCGAGCACCAGCAGCCCGTGTTGGGGGCAAGGGTTCAAATTGGTCTTGGTGGGAAGAGGTGAATGCCCAGAGACTAGGAAGCGGGGGAGGTTCACGTCCATGGCGTTGCGAGTTATGCCCATACACACGAACAAGTGGGGCAAACAAGGTGAGAGCTCACCTTCTCCATGAGTCTGGACATGAGGTGCAGTTTTGTCCAAATGTAAGCAAGAGAAGAGGACGGAGCTCTGAGAGCGGGCTGCACCACACGCGTCTCTTTATAGCAAGGAGGGCGGCACGTCCTATGGCAGTTGACCCCGTAGCATTTGTCCGGCCACTTCTATCAGAGGCATGTAGTAGAGGCTCTAGAGCTTCTGCATCAGCATCAGCTAGCCATACATCGTCCACACCACACATGCGTCCTTTAGCATGCCATCCATAGTTCCTGCACGTCGAGCACCCTTGATCAGAAATGGGATCCCAAGAGAAAGGAGGATGTTGATACGGCAGTGGCTCGCTTCTGTTTCATGATCATATTAATAGCCTTCCATGCTGCCAGATTTGAGTACTTCAAGGTTATGGTGAGGAAGATTGGCGAGTATGGTCCATCTTACACTCCCTCATCCTCAGAGACCTTGCGTACCACTCTTCTTGAGAAAGAGAGGCGTGCTGTAGAGCAAGCTGCGGAGAACACAAAGCATATGTGGAAAAAGAATGGTGTCTCTCATCGTTGAGATGGATGTAAGATTCCTCCGGAGTCTCTCAAGATGTCCAGTTTGTTCCCTTGTGATCAATCCCCTTATCAGAATAATAAAAGATTTTATTTCTACTTGTTTTGACCTAGAGAGAATATTCTAGAGAGAGGTAATTCAGTTTTAAATATCTTTGGATAGAAAAATATCCCTTATTAAAATAAATTCTTCCGAAACAAAAGTTTAAAGAGAAATTCCTAAGGTGCATTAGAAATAAATTATAATATGTATAAAAGAGCTTAGCCTAAGGGTCTAGATTTTTTAAAAATTTTGGATTAAGGTTTTTATGGACCAATAAGATTAATCAAAATGTAGGGAGGAGATAAATTGAAGAATAAAAGAAAAACCTCCCAAAAAATTAAATTTTGACACGTCAGAGTGGGGATCTCCCTTCATGAAGTAGACGTCTTTTTCTCATCATTACTCTCAATTTTTAATCAATAAAATGAGATATTTTCATCTCTCCTCTCTCCTATTTCAAGTAGTTCCAAAAAGTAAGTTGAACTGATCAAAAAATGGTAAAAAATTGATCAAACTGATCTGGAAAATTCTAGAATCAGTTTGCTTAGTTTGAGACTCACTTTTTCCTATAAATAGAAGCCTCCCCCTTTGTAAAAGCTTAATGGTGTTCATGTACTGTTACTCTACTCCTGTCCTGAGCCATCTACATTGAATTTCTTAATAATTCAAATATTTTTGGCCTAATCATCTCCAAAGTAAATTGGTGGTCACTCTTGCTTCAAACAAGACTAGAATCCTCAATCCCTCAAGCCAAAGGAGAGCTTACAAGCTTCATGTAAGCTAATTTTCTTACTTATTTATAAATTTTAAATCTATAGTTTTTTTAATTTTTATGTTTTACAGATTGAATTAAATTCAAATGCTATGCCTTCGAGGAAAAGTCCACCTCCTTCTCTTCTTTACATTCCAGCCTTTCTTAATCTTAGAAAGATTAACTAAATGATTAATTAAACTTCTCTTATTGTTCTCTTGAATTTAGAAAATTGTGTAGATTAGAGTTTTATGAATCTAATTTGGGTTAATTTAAGCTAAATAAAGAATAATAAAAATGAAAAATAGTCAGTCATACAAAGGAAGTTATGGTAAAATTTTTCAGAATTTTATGGAAAAGAAAGTTTGTTTTTGTGTTATTCCAAAAGAGTAATTCCCAAGTTTGTTTTTATGTTATTTCAAAAGAGTAATTCCCACGATTTTTGCATCTAAAAGAAATATTCTAATTACTCCATGTACATATTCACCTATGAATATGCATGAATATTCACTTATGAATATGCATGGATATCACTGATATTAATTATTAAAATTGATTTTTATGCATAGAAAGATGCATAAAGAATTTTTTTTGATTACAAAAGTGTTATTCTTATTAAATTTAATTTTTATGCATAGAAAGATGCATAATGAAATTTTTTTATTATAAAAGTGTTATTCTCATTAAATTTGATTTCTATGCATAGAAAGATGCATAATGAATTTTTTTATTATAAAAGTGTTATTCTCATTAAATTTGATTTCTATGCATAGAAAGATGCATAATGAAAATTGTTTATTATAAAAGTGTTATTCTCATTAAGTTTGATTTCTATGCATAGAAAGACGCATAATGAAGTTTTTTATTATTATAAAAGTGTTATTCTCATTAAATTTCATTTTTATGCATAGAAAGATGCATAATAGAATTTTTTTATTATAAAAGTGTTACTCATTAAATTTAATTT
Organism: Cibotium barometz; assembly: GCF_041138505.1. Classification (NCBI taxonomy): domain Eukaryota; kingdom Viridiplantae; phylum Streptophyta; class Polypodiopsida; order Cyatheales; family Cibotiaceae; genus Cibotium; species Cibotium barometz. The sequence continues at coordinate 5,503,940 of NC_141063.1, forward strand.
TTATGCATAGAAAGATGCATAATGATTTTTTTAATTATAAAAGTGTTATTCTCATTAAATTTGATTTTTATGCATAGAAAGATGCATAATGAATTTTTTTAATTATAAAAGTGTTATTCTTATTAAATTTAATTTTTATGCATAGAAAGATACATAAAGAAAAATTTTTAATCATAAAAGCTTTATTCTTATAAAAATTAATTTTTATGCATAAACAGATGCATAAAGAATTTTTATATCAAAATTAAAACTCTCTTAAATTCTATGTTTAAATTCTATGAGTATTTGATAAATGAATAATTAAATACTCTAAGAGAGAAATTTCTATCGTTTTATATTCACACGGATTGTAGAAAGAAAATTCAAAAAATCTATCAAGATCAAAATATTCAGATAAATGATTAATTTATTCCTCATTGGAATTCGTAACTAATTTAGAAATCAGTTAAGTGAATATTGAAAGAAAGAAATTCAATAAAATACTAACTGAATTATCAAATCTTTTCGAGAAAGATAGTTTAGGAAAAATCTTATTAAACTCGAACCTTGAATTAGACTATGACCAAGATCAAACTCTTTCGTCAGTTTCGAGGAAAGAAGATGTGATTAGTTTAAAAAAATACACTCAAAACTTTCGCCAAATCTGAAACTAAGTTTGAGACCCTTCTAATTGATCTGTGGATCAAGGTTACAGATTTCGAGGAATTCTATTATGAAATTCAGAATTCGATCAAGAAGTTTTGGGGATACTGATTTAAGAAATACTCCTTGTTTTCAAAAAACCAAACTGAAAACTTGCATAGAAACCCTGTTTTCTAAAGGACTGTCTTACGCCAGAATGCTGGAGGGAGAATTTGGTATATGTTTTTCTAAGAGAAGTTCGGTTGCAACAGCTGGCGAGGAGTGTTCAAAGGACAGCTCACGCGGCAAAGCTTGCCCAGGTTTGAGACCAATCTCGGTATGGTTAAAATGGTGCGCTTCCGGTACGATGGACAAGGACTGATGAAGCGGTCCCTGCTGATGAGTGAAGTGCCAGGACACCTAAGGAGGATCCTGGAGGGTTCTGACCTGGCGATGCACGGGCTTGCGGTGCGTAGAACACCCATGCGTATGTCGTGGAAGATATGTATGATGGACGAAATGATTATTGTAATCCGTTTTACTGGATCTCACCAGCTAGTCTCAACGGAGAGTCCAGAGTGAGTGTTTTTTTTAAGAAACAAGGGACTGGATGGAATTTTTGAGTTATGATATCTGTAACCAATAACTGTTTGTCAATGGATTCTTTTATATATTAAAGTTTTAAAGAGGAGTGTGCGTATCTATATTCGAAAGCAAAAGTTAAGAAAGGCATTTAATTATGGGTGGGTGAGTAATTGTCTAGTTCTACCGATTCCAGTGGGTGGTTGGGTGGTGGCTAACCCATGGGCCGGATGGGGTTAGGCTGGAATCAGTGGAGTTTTAATAATTAAATTGAAATAATAGGAATACGCTTAGAATTCAAGTAGTTAAATAAAAAAATGAAGAATTTCTCAAATGAGTAGATCAACGGTTGTGCCTGATTTTAGTTAGGAAAAAAGCGTTGATTTTCTCAAATGATTAGATCAACGGCTGTGCTTGATTTCGGTTAGGAAAAAGCGTTGATTTCTTCAATTTAAGTCAGTAATAGTTTTTCTTGTATCTGGTTTAATCAGGTGAAGGATAGTTTAGTCTCTTAACCCCGTTAAAAAATTCGTTAAGAAAATAAAAAAGGTGGAATCGTCCCCGTTTTTTGGGCAAGGAAAATTTTTCCGGTTTCGGTTTCGGAATGACCACCATATTAGTCTCGTCCGGACATTCGAGGGCGAGGCCCCAAGTGGGAAATCCTGCCCCGCGCATGAGGAGGCTACTTCCGCGCAACCGGGAATCCGGTGCGCAGAGGGGGCAGAGGGGTCCCACAAATGGTATCAGAGCACTGTTGTAAACTTATGAAATAGTAGTAGAAATTGCTTAATTTTTTTTTAGTAAATCTGGGAAATAATGTTTTCACTTGCTAAGATTATGTTTTCACTTGCTAAGATTATGTCTGAAATGAATTCATAAATTGAAAACTCATAAATTGAAATGGATTTTTAGATGGATATCCCAAATTTGTCTAGCATTCTTGGACTCTCCGAGAGTCAGGATATGATCGCCTTTGCCTTCGAAGATTCATCAACTCCGCTACAACCCGAGAAAGTAGAGTGAGACTCGCTCATCACTTTGAGGATCTATACTTTCGTGATCCAGTAGAGCGACGTCAGCATATGTAGTTCTCTGGAGGAGGGAGAAGTATTAACATCAATACCAATCAACGTCAGAGACTCAGATAGAATATCTCGCTAGCCATGATCTTGATAAGGCTAGGAGTTATTCATTATGTCCAACTCTATAATCATTCACCCTGAAATTTTAGAATTTCTTGTCATATTTTTAGACTTCTTAGCCGCTTTATTCCTAGGAGAAGAATTACATCATCATTATCAGTGATGAATCGTGTATATCATAGCATGTCTCCATTGCAGTATCGCCTTTTTATGCGTACGCGATTGAGGCAGTGACTTTTGGAGCCGAGGCGCTCTATGTATATATCAAAAGCTTTATATAATAAATGATGTTTTGCAAAAGATTCTAAATTATTTTCGTGGTTGTGAATATTGGTTAATAAAATTATTAGAGTGAATCTTGTTTTTAAGGTATGGAATATTTATTTGTTTAAGAAATAAATCTCAAAAGTTAAATAGTCATAAATCTGATGAGACAAAGTTAAGTTGACAAAAATCTCGTTTTGTCAGAATCATGAGGCGCGCGGGCTGTGGTAGGTAGCCGGATCCTCTTACCGATGAGGATGAAGAGTTAGATCCGGACGCTCGTAAAGTCCTGCACCGATCCCAACCTGGTCCCTTCAAGGGTGAAGGAAAACAGTTAGGAGAAATAGTGAAATTAATCATGCCAAAAGAAGCATTAAAATTGGTGGCCAACTCATCGATCCAGAGTATATGAACGTGGTGTCGTTCAAGCAAAACTCCAAAGTAAGCAAGTGAAACACATGCGTGTAGCACTCATTAAAAACCCCTAGACGCAAGTGATCTAGGCAGAAGCTAATGAGTCCATATAAAACTTGGAATTTATCCAATAAAATCCACCAAAGCAAATAGATCAACTAACCCATGATAGAATTTATCTTAGGCTTAGGAAATTAAGCATAGACCACACTTAAAAATTCCACCAAACCTATCTTATGGCATTCCAAACCTATATTTTTTTTAAAAAAAACCAATTAGATTTGCCAAAATACCATTGATATTTTAAAAATACCAATTTCTAGGATTTTTAAAAATAATTTCTAGAATATTCCTAATTTCTGCTAAGAATCCCATCGTTCACAAAATTTTCAATTTCGCCCGACAATTCTCAAATCCAATAAAAATTTATAATTTTAATGGATTTCGTAATTTTCTGGGCAAAAAATAGACTTTTAAAGAAATTTTAATGGTCACGGGTGCCCGAATGGACACACCACATGCCAATCACCAATCCTAGATTTTCTAGAAATTTAAAATAACCTTTATCTAATTTTTTACTAATTTTTAAGAATTTACCCCGAACGCATTAGAATATGAATGGTCCAAAAATTTCAGAATGCTAATGGTATTCCCGGAATATGGAAAGCCAACAGTTTTCGGAAAATGAAGACAAAAAAAATCAAAATGTGAAAGATCAAAAGTTTTCGGAATCCGAAAAGTCAAAAGATCCCTGGAATTTGAAAGGTCAATAGTTTTACAGGGAGATGGAAGGCCAAAGGGCTCCAAGAAAGAATTTTCAGAGAAAAAAATTCGAGAGAAGAAAAAAAAAAATTCAAATCTCTTTTTCTCTTTCTTTCAAGATTTTTTTGAAAAGTTTTGAAAAGCTTTTAATCCAAAAAAACTCTTTTTTTAATATTTAAAAGCTTTAATTAAGGCTTTTCTAAGCTTTAATTTAAATCTTATAAAATCATTTTTATGGGGGGGGGGGGGGGGGGGGGGGGGGGCTTTTCCCACCCGGTGACATGCAGCGCACCCCCCCCCCCCCGACATTGCAATTAGTGAGAGAGAGAGGAGGAGGAGGGCTCCTCTCTCCTCTCTTCTTTTTCCAATCAAACTCCTGCTTCATACTTCTCCACCCCCTCCTTCTCTGTTAATAGAGAGAAGATTAATTAAATTTTTTGATTAATAGTTAATCATAATTATATAATTATGATTAACACTAATCTAACTACCCTCAGAAGAGGTGTTCACGACAGCGGGAGAAGAAAATTTCATTTTTGAGAGGAGAAAAGAATCCCACGCACACGGGAGAGAACTCATTGCATCAATTGGCTATCCCACACTGCATTTCAGCAAAAATTTGGTAGAAAATTGATAGCATCTCTGTGGAAAACCTGCCAAAATGCATAAAAAAATATATATTTACCATAAAAATGCTCTAAAAATTTCTAAATAATTAAGAAAATTTTCCAAAAATTGTAAAAATTCAAGGAATTCATTCTACCAAGAATATCCATAAAACAATGTGTGGTATTTTGGTAGAAATTCCATAAATGCTTATTTTAAACTAAGAAAAATTTAGAAAAATAGCATTGAACTCACGAAATTCCCCCGCATCGTCGATTCATCTATTAAAAGAAGAAACACGCATTCCAACCGCCATATCAATGATCCATGTGCGTAATCACCAAAACAAACCAACAAAATAACATTTTTATATAGTAAATTTTAAAATTTACTTAAAAATGCTAAAATTAGAATAAGAAAGAAAAAACAACAACAATTAACTAGAGATTTCTTTGATACCACTGTTAAAACCCTATGATCTCTCTAGATAATCATCATGCATAAACCAGGCATATACTCATCCACCCGACCACTCCCAAGCCCAAGGGTGCACACATAAATACAATGAAGTACCACATACCTTACCTTGGTGTCCCATACCACCAAGAGATATGACATCATTCCAGCAGCACATAGCTCTAGTGTGAAATGGCAAGAGAGTAGATACCATGCTCTACACAAGAGGACATCCCTTGAGTGTGCCCCCCATGCCCTTATTATATAGGAGGGCCCTCAACAAGTGACTCTTGACTCTCCATTTCCCATGTGTGACCCTTGGATGCCTGACCCTAGCCTCTCAACCCTTAAGGACAATCAATTAGAAAATGTATAGGACTAGTTGACTTTTCTCGTGCAACCCATCAACTCATGCCATCGACTTATGACTACCATCCTATGTCCATACTTCAAGGAAGCATGTTTTAAGAGCTATCCACTACATGTAGTCCATTTAAGCAAATAAAACCTTACTTATAACATCCATAAAATAAACTTCAAGCCGCAAACAGGTTCATGATGCAAACGCACGTGATCTTCCAAGATTATATCTATGGAGGTTAATGCATTGGTTAGACACATGCAGTCCCACAATGTCTATTAACCAAACCTTTCAAGCCCAATTTATATATAAGTTTAGTACATAACACATCATCAATTGACCCGACAATAATCTCCCATATCTTCGGCCAATCAAATCACTCTATTTATCTATGTACAACGATGTGAAGGCACAAGTCCCACAATGTCTCATCTTCTTTACATTTCTTAAGGGAAACATGCCACATGGTAGGAGAAGAGATAAGCCACATGGCATGCATAGAGGAGGGGCAAGGCATGAAGTGTGCAGCTTTGTCCAGTGTCGGGTGGGAGCTGATATATATATATATATATATATATATATATATATATATATATATATATATATATATATATATATATATATATATATATATATATACTGATTGGGGTTAATATATATTATGTGCATTTAAAGCAATTGTAGACATGCTGCATCCTCTGCACTCATCACTCATCACGACTGGCTCCATTGCCCTGGTGCCCCTCCTTTTATTGTATATGCATTAACGGTTTCCAAGATTAAGAGAGAACTCGAGATTTTAGGTTTTATACTTTGTACTCAATAAACATGCCTTAAATTCGACTAAGAGATAAAAGCCCATGCTTTATTGTGTACATTTTTATTTCAAATGTCTTCCACATGCAAGGAGAGGAAGGCGAAGGGTTGCAAGGTGAGGGCTGCAGGCACCTAAGGCGGAGGAGGCAAGGAGCAAAAGGGAGGCTGGGCGTCAAGGGAGAGCTGGCAATCGTGAAGGGGGGCTGGCACAGCGATGAAGGGAGAAGGAGCACCTCCAAGGCGACATAGGGAGGTGGTGATGATGTATATATATATCTGTCTGTCTGTCTGTCTATCTATCTGTCTGTCTGTCTGTCTGTCTGTCTGTCTGTCTGTCTGTCTATCTCTCTCTCTCAGAGAGAGAGATAGATAGATAGATACCGGAAGTGTGGTTCACCAATTTCACCGAATGCTCCTATCTCTCGACAAAGGTCGTGTGAGTGTGCAGTTACGCTTTAGATGTTTGCTATACCCATATCAAATCATCCTAGTTTCCCTTATCCTTGGTGCACTCTCTTTGGATCTTCAACACACAAGGAGAGATGCGGTAGGGAGAAAGCCCTAGCTGCCCAACATATCTATCTATCTGTCTATCTGTCTATCTATCTATCTCTCTGAGAGAGAGAGATAGATAGATAGACAGACAGACAGACAAACAGACAGACAGATAGATAGACAGACAGACAGACAGATAGATAGATAGACAGACAGACAGACAGACAAACAGATAGTCTGTCTATCTGTCTGTCTATCTATCTATCTCTCTCTCTGAGAGAGAGAGATAGATAGATAGACAGACAGACAGACAAACAGATAGACAGACAGACAGACAGACAGACACAGACAGACACAGACAGATAGACAAACAGACAGACATATATCTCTCTTTGAGAGAGAGAGAGAGAGATAGATAGACAGACAGACAGACAGACAAACAGATAGACACACAGACACACAGAGAGATAGATATCTCTCTCTGAGAGAGAGAGAGATAGACAGACAGATAGACAGACAGACAAACAGATAGACACACAGACACACAGACAGTATAGATAGATAGATAGATAAATATATATATATTATATAAATAAATATAAAATTAAATATTTATTTATATAATAAATATTTATTATTTAGTAAATATATATTTATTATATAAATTATACTATTTACTATATAACACATATATATTTATATATACTTATTATTAAAATATAATAAGTATATATAAATATATATATTATATGATAAACACATAATACATATATAAATTTATATACTTTTCATAAATATAATAAATATACTTTATATTTATTATATAAATATATATTTATATCTATATGTTTATTATTTAAATATTTAAAATAAATACTTTATTATATGATAAATTTATATTTATAAATATATACATATACATTTATAAATATGTATTATATAAAAATAATGTATAAAAAATATATGTATTATATATATATATAATATTGTATTAAAATTATTAAATAATACAATGCTACCATATTAAACACATATCCAAAGAGAGAGATTGTAAAGAGCATTAACATCATCATCATCGAGTGCAAAGAGTAACCTTGGTTTGAACTTTTTGGATTCATCATCAAGAGAGGGAGAATGTACATTGAACTTTGT